>NC_080547.1:29227382-29527382 GCF_028640845.1 Ahaetulla prasina | reverse complement strand
AAACATATGAAGAACGGTTGCAGGAACTGGGTATGTCTAGTTTAACAAAAAGAAGGACTAGGGGAGACATGATAGCAGTGTTCCAATATCTCAGGGGCTGCCACAGAGAAGTGGGAGTTGGGCTGTTCTCCAGAGCACCTGAGGGTAGAACAAGAAGCAATGGGTGGAAACTGATCAAGGAAAGAAGCAACTTAGAACTAAGGAGAAATTTCCTGACAGTTAGAACAATTAATCAGTGGAACGACTTGCCTGCAGAAGTTGTGAATGCTCCAACACTGGAAATTTTTAAGAAAATGTTGGATAACCATCTGACTGAGATGGTGTAGGGTTTCCTGCCTGGGCAGGGGGTTGGACTAGAAGGCCTCCAAGGTCCCTTCCAACTCTGATGTTATGTTATGTTATGTAGTATCACTGCTATGACAAAAAAGCTTTTGGAGTTTTTCCCTTTGTAAGTTTTTTTCATAAGATTTATAGAAGTATAGGAAACCGGGAAAGTTTATACAATGAAAGGCAAAATATTTATACCCATCCACTTTGTCCACCTGAGGCTCAACCAAATTGAAGAACTCCATATTTCATCTCTGAGAATTTCACTAAAAGAAACTTTTGAAAGAAAAGTCAAAAGGAAAATCCCACCCCCAAATGAAATGAAAACTGACAAAGAAAAGAAAGGCAGGATATCTTCTTTGGTTTGCACTAGTGCTGATAGTCCTTGACTTACAACAGTTCATTTAGTGACTGTTCAAAATTATAACAACACAGAAAAAAGTGATTTATGACCATTTTCATACTTTGTATAAGACCCAGATCATGTGATCAAAATTCAGGTAGTTGGCAACTGGTTCATACTTATGGCCATTGCTGTGTCCCAAAGTTATTTAATATGTTTTGCAACCTTTTGACAACAAAATCAATGGGGAAGCCAAATTCACTTAACAACCTTGTTAATAATTTATCAACTGCAGTGATTCACTTAACAACTGTGGCATGACAGGTCATAAAATGAGGCAAAACTCACTTAACAAATGTTTGACTTAACGTAAATTTTGGGCTCAATTGTGGTCATAAGTCAAGGACTAACTGAACAGAGTTGCCATCTTAATCCTTATAGATATAAAGGATGAGACAGGTAGGAATTGCAAGAGTTACACTAATTGGTGGGGGGGGGCAGCTGCCAAGCCAAACGGCTGTGTGAAAAAGCTTTCTGTGGAAGCACAGCCACTTCCAGCCGTCCGATAGGCTTTTTGGAGCCATAGGTTCTTTGAGGGGGGACCAGAAAAGTGGGGTTTCCTGGAAGCCGATTCCTGGATGGCAGTTTGGATCAGGAAAGCAGGAGAAGCCCTTTAGAAATCAGACAGGGGAAAAGGTGGCCTTCAATGGCGGCCATGAAGAGCTGACAGCTGGACGAGACAGGTGAAGAAACTAGCAGGACAACAGAGTGACAAATCCTGGTGAAAATTGATTTCAACGACTTGAAGTAAGTGATCTTGGGAGAAGAGCCTCATTAAGAAGATCTCTGGTGGTGGAATAAAAGAGAAAGGGGGACCCAGACAGAAGGAGGAAAGTTTTTCCTCCAAAATGCTACAAAGTGGCGAGAGAATGTGTAGGCAGACAAGGGAAATTTGCATAAAGAAAAGATGATTGTTAAAGCAAAATAAAAAGAAATCGAGGTGGATTACCTGAAGAAAGTACAAAAGTAGACTGTCTCAACTGGGGAATTTAAGAAGGAGCTGACATCTTGAATAGAGATAGTGTCTGTGCTAGCAATTTAAAAAAGAGACAAGAGATACACCTGTTGGCTGAAGAGAAGATTGGTGTTTGTAAAAGCTGATAATCTGAAAGATTGGGAAAGGGGAGGGGAAAAAAGCCTTGTCTTTGAAAGAGAAATTGTGCTTATAGGCTCTGTTGCTCCAGACCTTTTTGGAGAAGTGTTAGGATGCAGTTGTGACTGAAAGGAATGATATATTGGAGACCTTAAAGAAAATAATAAATAATAAATAGTAAATTGCTGCACACACACACACACATACACACACACATTCTTTGGGGGGAAATTATATCAATGTATATTTGTGTACATAATAATATGTTTAAGTGATATTAAGTCATTAAGTGCTAGTATTAATATTTTCTCTCTTTGATTATGGTAAGATATATACATTTAAGAGTATAAGAATTTCCTCTGAAATAATATAGATAAGCTAATAGTAATTGAGCAGTGAAGGGAGATAGAAGAGGGGAAAGAAAGTGGGAGTGTTGGTTTAAGAGGTGGTTAAAGATGGCAAGTATTACAAACCTAACAAGGATTGGGACAGGGAGGAAACAGATAGTCCAGTCCACATCAGCTATTTCGAGTCCTTCTGGCCAAAGATCCATTGAAGAAATGGTGACCAGAGAAAGATCTAACTCGCTTAAAGACCTACAAGTCATTCTGCAAACAATGCAAGATGCTATGGCAAAAAATCATGAGGACCGAAAGAAGGAAATAGGAGAAATAAGAAGCGACACAGGGGAACTCAAAGAAAAAATGCAATCGATGGATGGAAAATTTGAAACCTTCCAGCAACGAATTATGAGGAATGAACAAAAACTTCAAGAGATGAAAGAGGGAATGCAGAAAGAGAAAAAAAGAGTAGACTAAATGAATGAGAAACTAATGCAAGTAAATAAAGAATGGGAGACGACTGTTATATTTCTCGAAACAGAAAAGGCAGCACACTACCTATGATTCCAAAATATAAGAGAAGAAATGGGGGGAGAATGGAAAATCATTTTCCAGAAATGATGATGGAGATATTGGTGAAAGCTCTTGGAATTGTAAAAGAAGAGATGCTACTCGAAATGGACAAGATATATAGAATACATACCAATTATACAAAATGGCATAATCTTCCATTTTGCCCCAAAGGAACCTTGGGGGCAAGTGACCACGCAATATTGGAATTCGACATTAAGCAAATACAAGTAGTAGAACAAAGTCAAACTAGAGCCTTGGACTTTAAGAGAGCTAATTTCAATAAACTTAGAGAGAGCTTGAGAAGGATTCCATGGATGAGAATCCTCAAGGGGAAAACAACTCAAGAAGCTTGGGAAAATTGAAAAGTGAGATTATAAAAGCGCAGTCTAACACAATATCATTGAAGAAGAAAAATAATAGATCTGAAAAGAAAGCAGCATGGATGCATAAAGAACTATCTGACAAATTGAAAGACAAAACGGACAAAGTATAAAAAATGGAAAGAGAGGCAAAGAGAGAGCACCTGGAGGTCCAGTCGTTCTGAAGCTGATCGGACACTAGTTAGGTCCTATTCTAGGACCTACCTAGTGGCAATGAGGGAGGCGAGGCGTTCTTATGCCTCCACCGTCATTGCGTCGGCAGATAACCGCCCGGCCGCCCTGTTTCGGGTGACCCGCTCCCTCCTTCACCAGGAGGTGCGGGATGACCCTTTGCAGGGACGAGCCGAGGAGTTTAGTGGTTATCTATACGATAAAATCGCTCAGCTCCGGGACGGTCTGGACCGAAATTGGGATGATCCAAGCGAGGGAGAGGAGACACATCTTGTTGAGCCAGTTTGGGATGAGTTTGACCCTGTGGCTCCCGAGGACGTGGACAGGTTGTTGGGGAGGCTTCACGCCACGACATGTTTACTGGACCCGTGTCCTTCCTGGCTGGTACTGGCCACTCAGGAGGTGACACGAGGCTGGCTCCAGAAGATTATCAACGCTTCTCTGTTGGAAGGGGTTTTCCCTGCCGCCTTGAAAGAGGCGGTGGTGAGACCCCTCCTCAAGAAGCCCTCCCTGGACCCAGCTATTTTGGGTAATTATCGTCCAGTCTCCAACCTTCGCTTCATTGCGAAGGTTGTAGAGAGTGCTGTGGCGCGACAGCTACCCCAATACCTGGATGAAGCCGTCTATCTAGACCCGTTCCAGTCCAGCTTTCGACCCGGATACAGCACGGAGACAGCTTTGGTCGCATTAGTGGATGATCTCTGGCGGGCCAGGGACAGGAGTTATTCCTCTGCCCTGGTCCTATTAGACCTCTCAGCGGCTTTTGATACCATCGACCATGGTATCTTGCTGTGCCGGTTGGGGGGATTGGGAGTGGGAGGCACCGTGTATCGGTGGTTCTCCTCCTATCTCTCCGACCGGTTGCAGACGGTGTTGACAGAGGGGCAGAGGTCGACCGCGAGGTGCCTCACTTGTGGGGTCCCGCAGGGGTCGATTCTCTCGCCCCTGCTGTTCAACATCTACATGAAGCCGTTGGGTGAGATCATCAGTGGCTTCGGGGTGAGATACCAACAGTACGCTGATGACACCCAGCTGTACTTTTCCACCCCGGGCCACCCCAATGAAGTTGTTGAAGTGCTGTCCCGGTGTTTGGAAGCCGTACGGGTCTGGATGGGGAGAAACAGGCTCAAGCTTAATCCCTCCAAGACGGAGTGGCTGTGGATGCCGGCATCCCGATTCAGTCAGCTGCAGCCGCGGCTGGCTGTTGGAGGCGAGTTACTGGCCCCAAAGGACAGGGTGCGCAACTTAGGTGTCCTCCTGGATGATCGGCTGTCGTTTGAAGATCATTTGACGGCCGTCTCCAGGAGGGCCTTCCACCAGGTCCACCTGGTTCGGCAGTTGCGCCCCTTCCTTGATCAGGATGCCTTGTGCACAGTCACTCATGCCTCGTTACCTCTCGCTTGGATTATTGTAATGCTCTCTACATGGGGCTCCCCTTGAAGTGCACTCGGAGGCTTCAGTTAGTTCAGAATGCAGCTGCGCGGGTGATAGAGGGATCTACGCGCAGCTCCCATGTAACACCGCTCCTGCGCAGACTGCACTGGCTACCTGTGGCCTTTCGAGTGCACTTTAAGGTGTTGGTTACGACCTTTAAAGCGCTCCATGGCTTAGGGCCTGGGTACTTACGGGACCGCCTGCTGTTACCACATGCCTCCCACCGACCCGTACGCTCTCACAGAGAGGGACTTCTCAGGGTGCCGTCCGCCAAACAATGTCGGCTGGCGGCCCCCAGGGGAAGGGCCTTCTCTGTGGGGGCTCCCACACTCTGGAACGAGCTTCCCCCGGGTTTACGCCAAATACCTGACCTTCGGACTTTCCGCCGCGAACTGAAGACACACCTTTTCATCCGCGCGGGGCTGGCTTGAATTGAATTTTAATGTCAAATTTTTATCAATTTTAAATGGGGTTTTAATGTATGGTAAATTTTAAATTTCCAGGCTAATTTAAATAAGTTTTTTAAATCGCATTTTAAATTGTACTTTGTATTGTTTGTTTTATTTTGCCTGTACACCGCCCTGAGTCCTTCGGGAGAAGGGCGGTATAAAAATCAAATAAATAATAATAATAATAAAAATAACTAAGGCAGAATATCAGCAAATAGCCCTAGCCTGTAAAGATGAAGTGAGGAAAGCTAAGACTCACAATGAACAAAGGCTTGCGACAAAAGTAAAAAAATAACAAAAAATGCTTCTTCCAACATGTTAAAAACAAGAAAAAAGTCAAAGAAACAATTGGCCCATTGCTGGGAAAAAGTGGCAAGAAGGTGACAAGCAACAGGGAGAAAGCAGATCTACTTAACTCATATTTTGCATCTGTCTTTACACAAAAGGAAAAAACAATCCAACCTATCAAAAACAGCACCACACAAAACAGATTAGGAACACAAGTTAAAGTAGGGAAAAAATGGTAAGTGAATACCTGTCTACCCTAGACGAGTTCAAATCACCAGGATTGGATGGATTACACTGCAAGCTTCTGAAGGAACCACTGAACTATATCTTTCAAAGATCCTGGAGCACAGGGGATCTGCCAGAGGACTGGAAAAGAGCTGATGTAGTTCCCATCTTCAAAAAAGGGGAAAAAAACAATCCAGGAAGTTACAGATCTATCAGCCTGGGAAGATTTTGGAAAAGATAATCAAGCAATGAAACACCGAACACTTAGAAGCAAACAAAATAATAACCAAAAGCCAACATGCTTTGTCAAAAACAGATCATGCCAGACTAATCTTATTGCATTCTTTGACAAAGTGACAAAATTAGTAGACCAGAAGAATGCTGTTGATATAATTTACTTGGACTTCAGTAAAGCATTTGATAAAATAGACCACAGCCTACTACTAGATAAAGTAGAAAAATGTAGGTTAGACAGCACCACCACCAGATGGATTCGTAACTGGCTGGCCAACCACACTCAACGTGTAGTCCTCAACAGAACTACATCCACATGGAGGGAAGTATGCAGTGGAGTAGCCAAAGGCTCTGTTTTAGGCCCAGTACTCTTCAACATCTTCATCAATGACTTGGACGAGGGGATAGATGGGGAACTCATCAAATTTGCAGATGACACCAAGCTGGCTGGGATAGCCAACACTCCAGAAGATAGGCTCAAATTACAGAAGGATCTTGACAGACTTGAACATTGGGCACTAACAAAATGAAATTCAACAGTGAAAAAAGTAACGTTCTACATTTAGGCAAAAAAACCAAAATGTACAGGTACCGTATATGTGGTACCTTTCTCAATAGTAGTAACTGTGAGTGGGATCTTGGTGTACTAGTGGATAACCATTTAAATATGAGCCAGCAGTGTGCAGCAGCTGCTAAAAAAGCCAACACAGTTCTGGGCTGCATAAACAGAGGGATAGAATTATTTATTTATTTATTTATTTATTTATTTATTTATTCATATTTGTATACCGCCCTATCTCCCAAAGGACTCAGGGCGGTTCACAGGCAAATAAAAAACATTTATGTACAAATTAAAATAACCATTAAAAAACTTATTCTGAAAGCCAAATTATTAAAAATAATATAAATATTAAAACCAGTTTAAAACCCCTATAAATTTAAAATCTAGTCCAGTTAAGATCATATGACATGTTAATACCACTCTATAATGCCTTGGTAAGGCCACACTTGGAATATTGCATTCAGTTTTGGTTGCCACGATGTAAAAAAGATGCTGAGACTCTAGAAAGAGTGCAGAGAAGAGCAATAAAGATGATTAGGGGACTGGAGGCTAAAACATATGAAGAACGATTGCAGGAACTGGGTATGTCTAGTTTAATGAAAAGAAGGACTAGGGGAGACATGATAGCAGTGTTCCAATATCTCAGGGGTTGCCACAAAGAAGAGGGAGTCGGGCTGTTCTCCAAAGCACCTGAGGGTAGAACAAGAAGCAATGGGTGGAAACTGATCAAGGAAAGAAGCAACTTAGAACTAAGGAGAAATTTCCTGACAGTTAGAACAATTAATAAGTGGAACGACTTGCCTGCAGAAGTTGTAAATGCCCCAACATTGGAAATTTTTAAGAAGATGTTGGATAACCATCTGTCTGAGATGGTGTAGGGTTTCCTGCCTGGGCAAGGGGGTTGGACTAGAAGGCCTCCAAGGTCCCTTCCAACTCTGTTGTTATTATTATTATTATTATTATTCCAAAAGAGGTACACATTAGGTTTGTAAAGAAATCAATTCAAGACGAAATTTTCCACAGAACTAGAGACGACCCCATAGATAGAACATAGAGGAAGGCAACTGGTGCTGAGGAGAGCGAAAGAGCTAAGAAGGCCATATCAATTCTTGACACCAAAACTGATGAGACATAATACTAATTTTAGAAGGCTGACACCAGAGGGGATAATGATCTTATGGCAAGAAAAAAGATTCAGAATAGATACGGTAGACAAAGCGGAGGAATTTTGCAATAGGAACTTTAGTAGTGAGGAGGAACCAGAAGAGAGAGAAGTAAGAGAAGTAAGAGATTAAGGAAAATTAAGACAAATAGACACAGAAGAGAAAGAATTGCAGATTAAAGAGAGAGATAGAAGGAAAGAAGGAAAAAAGGAAGATAATGAAGGAAGACTTAATAAACCAAGAGAAACGAGACAAACAAGGATGACAAGATCCAGATATAAGTAGAGAAAAGCAAGAAGAGATTAAGATCCTATCCTTGAACATCAATAGTTTGAACTCCCCCCCAAAAAGAATTTTTTTAAACAAACTTAATAAAATGAATTTCGACATAATAGCAGTACAAGAAACACATATAAAGAAACAAAATGAACAACTACTGGTATATCCTAAATTGGGAAAGATGTTTGCATCACTTTTGCGACAAAAAAAAAAGGAGAGGTAGTGTTTTATATCAAGGAGAAAATATCAGCTAAACTAATCTAAAAAGACGATGAGGGTAGGATCTTAATAATAGAAATAATATTAAACTATAAGCCAGTTGTACTAGTAGGAATCTATGCCCCGAATAAGGGGCAAGAACAATTTTATAGGAAATTGCATAATATAATCGGGGAGTTAGAAGGAGAAAAAAATTGCATCTTGGGGGACTTTAATGTGATAGCTGATAGAAAACTAGACCATAAATGTGACTAAGCAAGAAAAGGAATTAGAAGAATATTACCAGAATCTTTTTTCAGAATGGTCGAAGAATTGAATATACAGGATAGCTGGAGAAAGTGGAATCAAGGGGAAAACCAGTATACATACTGTTCAAACAGGCATAAATCATGGTCCAGAATTGATAAGGTCTGGATGTCGACAGAGTTAAATTCAGATGTGGAGGAAGTAAAAATAGAGAGCAACCTCTGGACAGACCATAATCCTTTGAAAACCAGATGGGACAAAAGAAAATAACAAGATGGACACTAAAACAATCAATTCTAAAACATGAAGAATTTAGATGGACGATGGAAGAACAAGTGTGTTTGTTCTTTCAAGAAAATAAAAAAGAAGATACAAACTTACAAAATTTATGGGACACTGTGAAGGCTTATATGAGAGGCATTGCAATTGCATATATGGCAAAAGAAAATAAAAAGTAGAAATTACAACAGAACAATCTAGAGGAGGAATTCAGAAAGTTGGAGATAGGATTACAAAAGGATCCCCAAAAAGGTGACCTTAAACAGCAAATGGAATTAATCAAACATAAGTTGAGTATCCTCAAAAAGGAAGATTTAGCACAACAAATAGAGTAAGCAATTTTTTTCAAAAATGCAAATAAGCCAGGGAGATAGCTAGCATATAAACTGAAAAAACAAAAAGAAAAAAGGTGGATTAGCAAATTACAAAATGAGGAGGGAAATATATTTTATCAAAATGAAATGAAAAAAAATATAATATATGAATTTTATAAGAAGTTATACAAAGACGATGACTGTAACATTAAAAAAAAATACAACTATGTTTCAAGAAAGCTGAACTACCCAAAGGAGATAAAAATATATTGAATGAAGACATAAGAATGCCAGAACTAATAAAGGCAATAAAAAAAAACCCAGAAAAACAATAAAGCACCAGGCCCTGATGGATTGCCATCAGAACTATATAAAGAAGTGCAAGATGTTTTAGGAGAAACACTAATTGAAGTATTCAATGCAATATTAAAAGAGGCAAAGGCACTGGCTTCATGGGCTGAGGCAAATATTATACTGATTCTTCATGGGCTGAGAACACAGATTTAACAGTAATTAAAAACTATAGACCCATATCGTTGTTGAATTTGGACTACAAAATATTTATGGCAATAATGGCCGAAAGACTAAAAAGATATTTGAATGACTTTATTTACATGGACAAAAATGGCTTTTTACCAAAAAGACAAATAAGAAACAATATGAGAACAAT
Source organism: Ahaetulla prasina (assembly GCF_028640845.1). NCBI lineage: Eukaryota > Metazoa > Chordata > Lepidosauria > Squamata > Colubridae > Ahaetulla > Ahaetulla prasina. Next base: position 29,517,732 of record NC_080547.1, on the reverse strand, counting down.
TCTGGCTGTGTTAGAATATTATGAAGTACACAGTGAGATACAAGTGGCATTGATATTTTTAGATGCTCAAAAAGCTTTTGATAATGTAAATTGGGATTTTATATTACAACAGCAAAAATATATGGAATTTGGAGAAAAATTTATAAATGTGTTTAAAGCAATATACTCTAATCAAGAGGCCAGAGTCATAGTAAATGAGGAAACAACACTAAGTTTTAAGATTCAGAAAGGTACGAGACAAGGAGGCCCATTATCGCCAATATTGTTCATATTAACTCTAGAGGTATTAACAAGAAAAATTTGGAAAGACGAATAAATTAAAGGATTGGAAATTAAAAAGGAAGTTTATAAATTACAAGCTTTTGCTAACAATCTTGTATTTATCATAGAAGAGCCATTACAATAAACCACATGTTTATTGGACCCGTGTCCCTCCTGGTTGGTACTGGCCACACAGGAGGTTACACGAGGCTGGCTCCTGGGAGTTACCAAAGCTTCCTTGTTGGGGGGCATTTTCCCCACTGCCTTGAAAGAGGCGGTGGTGAGGTCCCTCCTCAAGAAGCCTTCCTTGGACCCAGCTGTATTGGCGAACTATCGTCCAGTCTCCAACCTTCGCTTTTTGGTGAAGGTTGTTGAGAGTGTGGTGGCATATCAGCTTCCCCAACACCTGGAGGAAACTGTCTATCTAGACCGTTCCAGTCCAATTTCAGACCTGGATACAGCACGGAGACGGCTTTGGTCGCGTTGGTGGATGACCTCTGGAGGGCTCGGGACAGGGGATGTTCCTCTGTCCTGGTCCTTTTAGATCTCTCGGCGGCTTTTGATACCATCGACCATGGTATCCTGCTGCGGCGGTTGGAGGGATTGGGGGTGGGGGGCACTGTTTATCAGTGGTTCTCCTCCTATCTCTCCGACCGTTCGCAGACAGTGTTGGCAGGGGGGCAGAGATCGACCTCAAGGTGCCTCACTTGTGGGGTGCCACAGGAGTCGGTTTTCTCGCCTCTCCTGTTCAACATCTATATGAAGCCACTGGGTGAGATCATCAGTGGCTTTGGGGTGAGGTACCAACTGTATGCTGATGATACGCAGCTGTAGTTTTCCACCCCAGGCCATCCCAACGAGGCTGTCAAAGTCCTGTCCCGGTGTCTTGAAGCCATGCGGGTCTGGATGGGGAGGAACAGGCTCAAGCTCAACCCCTCCAAGACAGAGTGGCTGTGAGTTCCAGTGTCCTGGTACAGTCAGCTTATGCCATCGCTGACTGTTGGGGGTGAAGTATTGACCCCCGGGGGAGGGTGCGCAACTTGGGCGTTCTCCTGGACGATCGGCTGTCCTTAGAGGAACATTTGACGGCCGTCGCCAGCAAAGCATTTTATCAGGTTCGCCTGGTCCGCCAGTTGCGCCCCTTCCTTGAATGGGACTCCTTACGCATGGTCACTCACGCCCTCGTTACTTCCCGCCTGGACTATTGCAATGCTCTCTACATGGGGCTTCCCTTGAAGAGCACCAGGAGGCTCCAGCTAATCCAGAATGCGGCTGCACAAGTGATAGAGGGAGCACCACATTGCTCCCATATAACACCTATCCTGCGCGGCCTGCACTGGCTGCCGGTAGCCTTCCGGGTGCAATTCAAGGTGTTGGTTACCACCTTTAAAGCGCTCCATGGCTTAGGACCGGGTTATTTACGAGACCGCCTTCTGCCACCAATAGCCTCCCAATGACCTGTGCACTCCCACAGAGTGGGCCTGCTCAGGGTGCCGTTGACCAAACAACGTCTGTTGGTGGCCCCCAGGGGGAGAGCCTTCTCTGTGGCATTACTGGCACTTTGGAATGAGCTTCCTCCGGGGTTATGCCAACTCCTCGACCTCCGGACCTTCAAACGTGAACTGAAGACCTTACTATTTCATCGTGCAAGACTAGCCTAAGTGTAATCTTTTAATTGTAATTTTAATATGGGTTTTATGTCAGTCTAGGACCATTTTAATTGATTCGGCCTACTAAATATTTGTTTTTAATTCTGTTTTAAATTGTTATTTGTATTTTGTGTTTTAATATGGCTGTAAACCGCCCTGAGTCCTTCGGGAGAAGGGCGGTATAGAAATTAAATTATAAATAAATAAATAAATAAATCTGGATTGAGGCTTATGGAAGTACTGGGTGAACATGGGGAAGTAGCTGGACTGAGGGTAAATAAGGAAAAAACTAAAATGATATTTAAAAACATGTCCAAAATATAGAAAAAGGAATTGACAGAGAATAAGTCTACAAATAGTGAAAAGAGTGAAATATTTAGGAATACTATTAACGGCAAGATATATAACAATTAAAGAGGACGATTGAAACAAATTAAATGATCAAATTAAGGTTGATTTGGAAAGATGGGGAAAGTTGCAACTCTCACTTATGGGGAGAATTGCAACAATAAAAATGAACATTCTACCAAAAATATTTTTCCTATTTCAGAACATACCCATAAAATTAGATAAAGAATACTTTAGAAATCTGGACAAAATAATGTCTAAATTTATCTGGCAGGGGAAAAGGCCCAGAATTAAATTAAAATTATCACAAAAAGCTAAAGGAAGAGGAGGATTTGGATTACCGGACTGGGAAAGATATTATCAAGCTGCCGCACTCACATGGGCAAAAGAATGAATAGGAGGTTATTAACGTTGGAAGGATATGATAAGAAAATAGGATGGCATGCATTCTTGTGGGATGGCAGACATAAAGCACACCAGTATTTCCAAAGGCATCATGTCAGACAAGCTATTTTTGAAGTATGGACAAAAGTAAAACAAGAAAATTATTTGGAAATTCCTGTTTGGCTCTCAACATTAGAGGTGTTAATGCACCCAAATTTTGACAATCTGGGTAAAGTAGTTATATACAAAGAGATTTTAAATGAAGGAGGGGAATTAAAATCTAGAAAAGAACTACAAGATGAAGGGGTAGAATAGTGGGAATACCTATTCAGATCACGCTACATGAAGGATAAAAAGGAATGGGGTATTTAAAAGAATTAATGGCGCTAGACAAAATCTTATTAGGAATGGGTGAAAAGGCAATAAAGAAAATTTATCAATACTTATTAGAATATAAAATGGGCAAAGAACAAGTGATGGAAACTATGGTAATATGGGCCCAAAATTTTGGTTATAATATCAATATGGATAATTGACAGGACCTATGGGAGAGAAACAGAAAATTAACATTAGTCACTGCGTATAAAGAAAATTTATATAAAATGTTCTACAAGTGGCATCTCCCGCCCACAAGATTAGCAAAGATGAACAGGAATTTATCACCACAATGTTGGAAATGCAATTTAGTGTCAGGATCTTTCTATCATATGTGGTGGTTATGTAAAAAAGCCAGGGATTTTTGGCACCAGATTAATATATGGTTGGAGGAGATATTGGACCAAAACATAGATCTGAAGCCAGAATTATTCTTATTAGGAATCACAAAAGAGAAATATAGCAAAGAATTGATATTCTTAATGCTGCACGTTATAACAGCAGCAAGATTGGTTTATGCGCAATACTGGAAAAAGGAAGAAACTCCGCTGGAAGACGAAATAATAAAGAAAATCCTGACTTGTGCAGAAATGGACAAGCTGACACTTGAACTCAAAAGCAAGGATGAGACAGAATACTATAGAATTTGGAATAAAATTTACCAATGGCTGGAAAGAAGAAAAGCAGTTGGAACAAAAAAGTATTCGGGTTTGTAAAATGGATACTGGATAATATTTAGACAAATATGTAAATGGTGACAAGGGATATAAATATAAGAACAAAATAGTAATGTATGTTAAATAGTAATTATCTTTGTTGTGTTAAAATATGTATAGACATGATAAGACTGGGATGGTCACACTATGTCCAATGTTTTTAATGTTTGTTTAATAAAAATATTTTTTAAAAAAGAGTTACACTAATATTAAAGAAATGGTGTAATAGAATCATTAAAGAAGGGATGCAAAAGGAGGGACAGAATGAAATGTGAATGGCAAAAAGTAAAATAGTTTTTATTTATTTTAAATAATTAAATAAAATTGTTAAATTGTTCTGCAGTGAGTTGTCCCATGGTGAGTTGGCTATGGAGAGTTGTTCTGCGGTGAGTTGGCCATGATGAATTGGCCACAATGTGTTGGCCATGGAGAGTTGTCCCATTCCCCATCCTGCTCTCTTCAAATGACATGGAAAATGTATATCACTTGGCATTGTTGAAATAAATCCACTGACATTTCAGTAGTTTTTACGTATGGAACAAGGGTACTGTTATGTCCTTCTCAATCCTCCAAATGTCTTCAACTTGCCATGAATACCCAAAGCAGAACCAATCTGAGCCTTGACCATGTGATGTTAACTGTTTCAGTATTTTTACAACAGATAAGTAGCCTAATTTCAGTCAAATGACAAGGTGAACAATTCTGGGAATGAGACACTTATTCTCATGTCTTGTCAAAAGGAATCCATTAAACATTGTTTTAAAAGCCTACAATTTCTCCCAGTAATAGCAGCTAACAGCATGTTCATTATCTATTTTAGCAGGTCCTGTCAATTTCTACCGCAGGCATTCTATGAAAATTTTTGGAACAAATTCATGCCCATCTTTGGGAAAAGAAAATAGCCAAAAGGATCAGAAATTTCTTTCTTTTTCATTCACTTTTAGTACCCCTTTGCTCTGTGATTCAACCACTGATTTTTTAAAATGTAATTCCAAACAGAATATCATATTTATGCACTAGAAAAGCAAACATTCATGGCTACATTGGAAGTTTTTACACCCCATAAACCTGCTCTGTTTATTATTACTATTAACAGTAATAGAAATACATATAAAATGTGCAAATGTACTTCATAAATACAGTATATTCACAGGTCTCTAAAAATAATGAAGTTTTACTCTATTGTATTAACTGATTAACTGGAAAACCATATAATTCAGTTGTTGGCTTCTGGGTCTCCGATGAATGAGTTCATTATCCAATGAAGAGTCTAATGTAGAATAACTTCTCATCCTGTCCTCTTTAGTACTTTTATTAAAAATGAAAGCTAACTAATTTTTCAACTTCTGTCTTCTTTAAAAAATTTAACAAAGTGAAAAGAATAAAAAGGTACAGAAATCTACTCTAAAGCGAAGTGTAAATGACTTCTCCAAATTCTTTGCCCTGCTTGTGGGAAGAAAAACGAAGACAAAGAGAAGCATTTATTTTAATGGAATTTTTTTTAAATTGTCCTTTGATGGGGGTGGTGCAGGCTGCTATTAGTCTGTGTTTATTAATCAGACATCTTACTATCTTGCTATCCCGCCACCAATTTGTATTGTTCATATCCGCTAAACCTATTAATTATTCTAGGATATTATGTGCGCAAAGAAATTTTGCAAAAATATCCTCTTTTAGAAGATTACAGCAAGAAAAGAAAAACTTGAAGAAATAGTTCTTCAAAAAATGTTCCCGCAGGTTTATTATGAACATCAGAGGAACTAGTTGGTACTTTTTGAAACTTCAGAGACATATCAGGCAGCTAGGTTTCCCTCAACTGATTTAACTCAATTTAATGAAAGAGACTTTTGAGGGTTTTTTTTTTCAGAAGAAAGGAAATATTAATAGCATATTTTATGGGTGATGGGCATTGTTTTACTTACAATATATCCAAGGTATTGTATGAAACTACAATTCTTTATTGAACACTCTAATAATCTGCAGTAGCTGGCTTCTTCTATTTTCACTAAATATTGGAAGACCTCATCTGGAAACTTCTATGGGACTTTTCTCAGATGATACCATTGTCACCACTAATAGGTAGATCAGGCTGGGCCCAAGGACAGGTTAAATGCATCATCAGTTTGTAGTCAGTATACTCCTGCAAGAGACCTAAATTCATCTCCCCACCCCCCCGAATTTCTCTTATCTAGTGCCAGTTTGCCTTGACCATTAGCATTTCAAACACTTGTACATGCATACCACAAAATAAACTCACAGTACTTTTGAACTCTGTCTCCTCTCCTGCTTTCTTGAACCTGACAGTACTTTTGCTACAAACAAATATATAGCTTTGGATCATTCTTCTCAATAAATAAATTAACAAGTAGAATGTTTTAACTTATTCATTTAATTAGGTTCTTGTTACCTAGTTTTAAGACCTGTGTGGAGAACAGATCACATTTTACATCATATTTATTTGGAAATATTGAAAATTCAGACAGGTTCACAAACTTTTAAGCACTACTGTGTACACGTTCTTAAGATTATAAACATTCAAAGATAATTTGAAATCTTATAATAATTTCAAATGAGTTTAGATGGTTGAGTTTGTGATGTTCATCACTACCAGTGGTGGGTTGCTACCGGTTCTCCCCGGTTCTTGCGAACTGGTAGTAAATATTTTGAGTAGTTCGGAGAACCAATAAATTCCACCTCTACCTGTGACATTGAGTTGGCCATGCCTACCCAGTCACATGACCATCAAGCCACACCCATTATCACATGACCACAAAATAAGCCACACCCACAGAACTGGTAGTAAAAAAATTTTAGAACCCACCCCTGATCACTATATTTTTTTTTTGCAAACATCTATCTATAAGCCATAAATAAGTCTAATCTAGGACAAAGTTGCCATGGGAATGATTGACAAGATCTTATATCAAGTTGCTCTTCTGCTTAAAATTTGTCTCTCCTCCCATTGCTTTTTACCTTCCCACTGAAGTGGTTACAGGAGTTTTTTCCCCATATCAATTTCTGTGTAATAATTTTAACAAGCCCTCTCTTTCTTTGGCAATCAAGGTATCTTGAACACAAATGTAGAAGAAACTTCTCAGAGGTGACTGGGATATTTTCACTACATTTTGTGATTGCTTGACAGAAGTAACTGGGATATATTTCAACTCATCATTATTCAATAGACTGATGAAAGTGTAACTGCTATTATGTCACTGCTGGCTTGTGTAAGAGAACATCAATTCCCAGTAAGTGGAGTTAAATAATTTTGATTAATGTGTCAATCCATGTATGAAGCAACAAGCCTTTTATGATATCTCCAATGATATGTACTCATGGCATTCATCAGCTTGTTCCTTTTGAAATGATATTATAGCCTGATCATATGACCAAATGTCCACGAGTTCTGCTTTATCCAAGAGATGAATATTTTTTTGTCCATAAATGTATATCAAATGATATATACCGCATGCCCTGGGAAATCTCAGTTTCTTGATATCTACATTAGATAGGAAGATTAAAAAGTATATTCACACCCTACTTATAGCTAGAGATACATCACATTTAACTAATGTTGAAAACAAAGGTGAACATTGAAGTCCTGCTTTTATTGAAACATGTCTAAAAATGAAAGTAATTCCATGTTTCAGAATTCAGTTTAAAAGATTGGCAAAGGACATCTAGAAGATTTTATATATTATGGTCCAAATATTCATTGCAATTTCTCTCTTTCTTCCTCTCCCTCTCCCTCTCTCTCCCACTCCCTCCCTTCCCTCCCCCCTCTCTCTGAGCATGTGCATGTGAATGAGACAGAGATGAGAGAGAGAGGGAGAAAGACAGAATTGGTTTTAAACCATTCTATATACTAAAAATATAAACTTTTCAGAATGTCCATTATATCTCCCCCCCCTTTTCAACCAGTTAAATTAAATAGACCTGTGGAAGCTTTCAGAAATGATTTACATGATGAATTTCCACTACGACTAAGCAGTGGATCAATCCCGTGGCTGTCCTCAGGTAAGAATTTGCTTCCTGGTGAAAAACTTTCATCAGCTCTTTGGGCGACCTCTGACTAGCCTGATCAGTGAGAGAGAACAAATTATAGCATAAGGCCATATTTTAATACCTGGCAATTTATGTCTATGTTACCTGTAGGGGGAAAAAACATTTTTGGGGAGCCCCTGATGAAACCCATCCTTTTAACTTAGCTTCCTATTTTCATAGCAAATACTCAGAGACCTACTTGAAAGAGAATCAAACTCATATACTCACATAGTTGAGAGAGTTCACACCAAACCATGAAAATACCATTCTGTGGTCATGATTGAAGCTTATTTGCTATCAATATTTTCATTTCACTATAAGGCCATCAGTTCTTCAATAGTATATCAGAAAGGGTAAATGTATATTTATGCATTGAATATACATTATCTATATTTTCATTCTTATCATCTATAAGATTTTTCCAGGTCTCTTATGGCAACCCTAATCTGTCAGAAACCCATTTCTTAGTAGAAAAGGGAATTTGAAAGCAATTTTTTGTCCAGACTTAAAAGCATAAAAATGGAATTGAATGAGTGAGTGAGTGAGTGAGTAAATGAATGAATGAATGCGTGAATGAAAAGAATGGCATCAATAATCAGGGAAAGAAACAAACGAATCTAAGTGGAAAGTAAGACACAGATAATTTGAAAGATTCCTTGGTTTTTTTGTTTTTGTTTTGTAATCTGGCATGGAAACTGAAGGAGAGAGAAATATTTACAGAAATATACAAAGAAAGCTTGGGATGCTAATGTGTGCCATTCAATTTAGATCAAAAGGGAACTATGCTATTGTTGCTATTAGTCATTGTGGGCAGCAGAAAAGATGGAAGTTGAGCAATAACTGGGAATGCCACTATGGTCATCTCACAATGTGTAAGTTTGAGGACCTTCTTGGAGAGATACATAAACAGTTAGGGGACTGCTGGCTAGCTAGACAAATATTGAGTGATAGCATATCTAGTGTCAGGGTTCCAAGGAACACCCCCAATGAAATAAAGCTCTGAGGCTTGAGGTTCCTTGAAGTTCTAATGTATTAGAGATGTCATGTTGGCACATCTGTGAAAACCAAAATCTGAAAGCTTCCAGGTTTCCCACACGCAGCTGACAGTTCACAGCCCTGCCCCACACCCACAAGTTGTTCAATCAACTCTTCACACTCAGCTGGATACAATCTTCAGGCAGTCTCCATCAGACGCAGGCAAAAGTTCTTGAATACGGAATGTTGTTATGACTAACTTTCTACCATTCCAACAACAACTGTAAGGGGCGTGCATAAGAGCACAAAAGTGCCTACCGTTCCTGTCCTATTGTTCCCTTCATTATATCCAATTAATATAGTTGATGCATATTTTATATATATATATATATATATATATATATATATATATATATATATATATATATATATATATATATATATATATATATATATATATATATATATTTTCTTCAAGATATGCTGTTTTATCTATGACATTTGTTTGTGTATACTGTTGTGACAAAAAGAAATTAAAAAAAAACCAAAACCCTCCCAACTTCCCCAGCTAAAATATGTGGCAGTTAAGAAGCAAAAAAGAAAATTGTCTTCCAAAACTGACATCTAGCTTTCTGGAGTGTTTGGGAAATTGGGTGGCCTTGACAAATCTAATAAATAAATTAATAAATCTAGGAAAGGACTGGATAAGAAATGATACCTATGTGTATTTGGCCAAGTTAGTCATTCCAATTAAAAAATGAAGGGCATTCAGTATGTTATTAGAAATGAGAAAGTAACATTTGTTTATTTATCAAATTTGTTTGTGGTCATCTTATGGTTCAGGTGACTCTGAGCATACACATACAGGCATATTTGCGCACACATACTAATTTCTGTTTTCAAACAATTTTCTGACTGCTTCCTCTATTCTTGATTGGGATAACTGGTTTGGAGAGTTATAACAAGAGAATAAATAAATAAATAAATAAAATAAGAACTATTAGCCTCTTTTCTAATTTTTATTAAATGTGAATAGGTACCTAATATTGGTTTTGAGGTAAAGCAAACAAATCTAAAGTAATGTATGTAAGAGAAATACTGAAACGGATGAAGAATGGTTTCAGGAATGGTTATGTCTAGTCTAATGAAAAAGATTAGGGTTGACAAGATAGAAGTATTCCAATATTTGAGGAGATATTTTCCAAAGCATCAGAATGCAAGACAAGATGTAATGGATGGAAGCTAATTAAGAAGAGAAACAACTAGAACTAAGGAAAAATTTTCTGAAAGTAAGAACAATTAAGCAGTTGTTGGAATGGTTTATCTTCAGAAGTTATCAACGCTTTGTCACTGAAGATTTTTAAAGAAGAGATTGGACAACCATTTGTCTGAAATGGTTTAAGGTCTCCTGCTTGTGCAGGGGGTTGGACTAGAAGACCTCCAAGGTCCTTCCAATTCTGTTATTCTGTTATACTCTGTACACTTTTAAGCATGTCCAACATTCAATCTCTCTATAGCAATGAAGACAGATAGCACAACAAGCAACTCACTATAATAACAAAACAAGAGGTTATATTGATCAGAATAGCAAAGAAGCCATTCTGACCTAGTTAAAGTTGTGTATTCCTGACAATAAATAGCCAAAATATCTCCTCTTGTTACTTTTGTTATACAAACATGATTTGATGGCTTGTTCACACTGCTAGCAGGAGGCAATCTAGCTAGTAGGGTTGTCAAAACAAGGGAGGAAAAACCAAGCTGGCAATTTTTTTTCCATTGCTTTAGTTAGGAGGAGACATACAAAATATTTTCATTGGGTTCACCTGACCTTCCCATTGAACTTCTACAAGAACAATAATAAATCAGTGCCTGCAAAAGTTGACTCTCTTTTTGGAGCTTGGAAAATAATCATGTATCGACCACATAACAGCATGCATCTGAATCCTTGCCAGGTTACAAACATGCCTGTTTATTTGTTTGTTGAGATCAAAGAAGAAGATGAAGGGAAGGTATACGGAAGAAGGGGAATATTAAAGATTGAACAAAATTTAAACATTTTCATTTAGCAAGGAATAATGGGGAAACCACAATGGTCCTAATCAGATGAGAGAACTACAGTGATACCTCAGTACTCATCATTAATTACTTCCAAGAGGTACAATGCAATTCCAAAATGATGAATACCAAAAAAAATTTTCCCATAAGAAATAGAATAGAATAGAATAGAATAGAATAGAATAGAATTGAATTGAATTGAATTGAATTGAATTTTTATTGGCCAAGTATGATTGGACACACAATGAATTTGTCTTGTTGCATATGCTCTCAGTGTACATTTAAAAAAAGATACGCTCATCAAGAATTCTAAGGTACAACACTTAATGATAGTCATAGGGTACAAATAAGCAATCAGGAAACAATCAATATCAATATAAATCGTAAAGATACAAGCAACAAAGTTACAGTCATACAGTCATAAGTGAAAGGAGATGGGTTGTGGGAACAATGAGCAGATTAATAATAGTGCAGACTTAGTAAATAGTTTGACAGTGTTGAGGGAATTATTTGTTTAGCAGAGTGATGGCATTGGGGAAGAAACTGTTCTTGTGTCTAGTTGTTCTCGTAGCATCGTTTTGAGGGTAGGAGTTGAAACAGTTTATGTCCAGGATGCAAGGGGTCTGTAAATATTTTGAGTCTCTTTTTGACTTGTGCAGCATACAGGTCCACAATGGAAGGCAGGTTGGTAGCAATTGCTTTTTCTGCAGTTCTAATTATCCTCTGAAGGCTGGGTCTGTCTTGTTGGGTTGCAGAACCAAACCAGACAGTTATAGAGGTGCAGATGACAGACTCAATAATTCCTCTGTAGAACTAGATCAGCAGCTCCTTGGGCAGTTTGAGCTTTCTGAGTTGGCGCAGAAAGAACATTCTTTGTTGTGCTTTTTTGATGACTTTTTTGATGTTGCTGCTGTCCATTTTAGATCTTGTGATATGGTAGCACCTAGAAATTTGAAGGTCTAACATTGTAAGAGGTGGAAGTATGGAAGGGTTTCTCCTAAAGTCTACCACCATTTCTATGGTTTTGAGTGTGTTCAGTTATTTATTTATTTATTTATTTATTTGCATTTATATCCCGCCCTTCTCCGAAGACTCAGGGCGGCTTACATTGTGTTAAGCAATAGTCTTCATCCATTTGTATATTATATACAAAGTCAACTTATTGCCCCCAACAATCTGGGTCCTCATTTTACCTACCTTATAAAGGATGGAAGGCTGAGTCAACCTTGGGCCTGGTGGGACTTGAACTTTCAGTAATTGCAAGCAGCTGTGTTAATAACAGACAGACTTAGTCTGCTGAGCCACCAGAGGCCCAAAGTTACAGATTGTTCTGGTTGCACCACAAGGCTAGTTGTTCAACCCCCTGTATATATGCGGATTCATCATTGTCTCGAATGAGACCGATCACTGTTGTGTCATCTGCGAACTTCAGTAGTTTAACAGATGGATTGTTTGAGATGCAGTCATTGGTATACAGAGAGAAGTGGGGAGAGCACACAGCCTTGTGGGGGGCGGGGGGCGCTGTGCTAATTGTACAGGTATCTGATATGACTCTGCTTAGCTTCACCTACTGCTTCCTGTTTGTTAGGAAGGAATAATGTAGTGAGTCACAAGGCAGCCTACGCCACAAGTTCTAGCTTGTACATTGAATTCCAAACAAACAATGAGTACTGGGACAAAATTTTCAGACCAAAATGCATTGAGTACCAAATACTGAGTTTCAAAAGAGTTGAGTACCAAGGTACCACTGTATAGTGATACCCACAAATTTTCATCTGTGTAATTGGTGGCCTTTTAACTGGGCAGTTTGCAATCCTTCTGCCATTTTCAAATTCAGCTAACATACATTAAATATATGGAAAAGGATTGAGTGCTATTATGGTTCTTCAAACTTGGAAAGAAGGGCAGAATGTACATCAAATAAGTGTTGAGTAAACACATATAGCAGGGGTGTCCAAAGTTTTTTGAGTGAGGGCCAAATACAGAAAAATAAGCAAAGGCCCGGGCCACGGGGCTGAAATTTTTGTACCAGTTCTTTGGGCGTGGCTTATTTTGGGGTGTGGCTTGGTGGTCATGTGACTGGTGGGCGTGGCTAACTGCTCATGTGACTGAGTGGATGTGGCTATGGGCATAGAAACTACTCAGAGGGCTAAAAAAAGTAATTTTTGACCAGTCCTCACACTTATGACCATCCTCACATTTATGCCCATTGCAGCATTTTTAACAACCACATCACTCATTTCACAACTGCTTCTCTTCACCACGGTTACAAGATAGGGTGCAAAATGTAAAGATAGTTGTAGGTGTGAGGACCAGTCAAAAGTGTGAGAACCTGTCAGAAATCACTTTTTTCAGCCGTCTGGGCAGTTTAGGCTTAAGTATACTATATGTGTGTGAGTTATATATATGTGCATGTGTATCTCTATGTTTGTGTACGTGTGTGTTTGTGTTATGTTGATTTTTAATGTAATATTTTTAAATATAATTATTCAGAAAGGCATGCGGCTGGACAACAAACAGTATATAAGCCTAGTAAATTCATGTGTGGCCCGGGCCACACACAAGAGGTGACATATTGACACATGACTACTGTGTGTATTTCTAACTCGCCTATAATGTGAAGAACATTGCTCTCAGTGGGAGCAGTGATGCTGTCCTTTGGATTGAAGGATGGCTGGGATGTCAGGAGAAAGTTTGGTGGTTGAGACACGAAGGACTTCACAGAGATGGCTATCAGTCATTCTGGATCTCAGTCTGCTTTTGTTCTGATTTAACAGAGAAAATGTTTGTTCACATATGTATGTTGAGCCGAACAGGCTCATCATTCTTTTATGGCGTCTCATCAGAGGAAACTTGGCATGATCCAAACTCTGATAGAAGTCAGGAGGAGAGAAGCTGATGTTGACTCTTCAGAGAATCATCACATTGCATTTCAATCAGTTCTAACTGCAGACTCTCCTCCACTTCTTCTGCATCCACCAGGAAGGGGGTCGAGAACAGCTTGATTTGTTTTTCAATGACAGAAAAATCTTGAAAACGCTGGTTGAATTCTGTCACGAGAGATGTAATTACAGAAACATATTTCTCCTTTTTAGCAGAAAGGTCTGCCTTTGGAAAAGCAGACTTGATTTCAGACAACGCAGGGAAGTGTGCAGCATTAAAGCTTCGTAGTTGTGTCTCAAACAGGCGGAGCTTTACACAGAAGGCTTTCATGTGCGCATACAGGTGTGACACCAGCTGTTCTTTGCCTTGTAGGTTCTTGTTCAGTGTATTCAGATGATGAGTAAGATCAACTAAAAATGCCAGGTCTGCCAGCCACAGAGGGTCACTCAGTTCATGAAGAGGTCGGTCCTTCTCTTTCAAAAAATTGTCGATTTCTGATCTCAGCGAATAAAACCGCTGCAGCACAGGCTGAGCCAACGCACATCAGAGTGGTAGAGTACATCCCCGTATTCAGCATCCACGTCAGATAAGAAAGCTTGAAATTCCCTGTGGTACAGTCCTCTAGCTCGAATTATGTTGACAGTTTTTACAACAGTGTTCATCACATCGCCCAGCTGCACAGTCTTGGCACACAGTGCTTCTTGGTGGATTATACAGTGCATCCTAACAGCCTCACCTCCGCTCTCTTTTACCTTGACGCACACCATGGATGCCATTCCTTTGCCGGAGGAATGCCATTCCGTCATGGCCGGAGCTCCATCCGTTGTTACTCCACAGAGCTTATCCCATTTAAGCCCCATCTTTTCAACTGCCTCTGACACAGCGTCAAAAATATTTCCACCCGTCGTTGTGCCTTTTAGGCTCATCATATCAAGCAGCTCCTCCGTACAGCAAAATTATCATCGACTCCGCAAAAAATTAAAAGCTGTGCGGTGTCTGTATGCCTGTGCTCTCATCGCATGCTATCGAGTAAAATCAAAAGCACAAGCTTTCTCTCAGCTGAAGTTTCAGGTTAGCTGACAAGTCCTCGATTCTCCGCACCACTGTATTTCTGGATAAGGTCACGTTGTTGAAATCCTGCACTTTTTCCGGGCACATTACTTCTGTGACTTTGATGAGGCGCTGCTTTATGAAATCACCGTCTGAGAACGGTTTGCCATGCTGGGCAATAAGTTTTGCGACTTCATAGCTTGCTGCTGTGGCGTTTTCCTGTATTTTGTTAGCACGAAATAAACACTGTTGTTGAGCTTGCAGGCTAGCTGCCATTTGCTTGAATTTCTGTGCTCGTTTGGCACCTGTGTACGATGCGTAGCTCTGATGCTTGGTCTCATAGTGCCGACGGACATTATACTCTTTCATCACGGCAACATCTTCATTGCAAATCAAACAGACACACTTTCCGTTGATTTCTTTAAAGAAATATTCATTTTCCCACCGTGTTTGAAATCTTCTACACTCACTTGCTATCTTGTGTTTCTTCGGTGCTGCCATTTCTGGTGACTCGTGGTAAATATTTAGGACTATATCAGAGGCCTGAAAACCTGGGACATTACAATACAGATGGATACAGTCAGTCTACTAAAAAGCAACAATATATGGATATCATCTTCATTTAAGAGGGGAAAATGTTTCATATGCATTCATCTTGGCCAGGGGTGTCCAAACTTGGTCCCTTAAGACTTGTGGACTTCAACTCCCAGAGTCCCTCAGCCAGCAAAGCTGGCTGAGGAACTCTGGGAATTGAAGTCCACAAGTCTTAAAGAGACCAAGTTTGGACACCCCTGATCTTGGCTTTTGTTTTGTATTTGGTATGAACTTGAAACTCCCTTCGTTATTCCCTGCCCAAGGGGTGGAGGTGCGAGGAGCCTCACCAGGGCGGCCCGGGGAAGGCGAGGGTACAACTCCTGGGGTCGGGCATGGCCAGCAGCCTCTTTCCCGCTCGCCGCCGCCTCCTCCGCCCCCTCCCTTCGTTATTCCCTGCCCAAGGGGTGGAGGCGTGAGGAGCCTCACCAGGCGGCCCGGGGAAGGCGAGGGTACAACTCCTGGGGTCGGGCACGGCCAGCAGCCTCTTTCCCGCTCGCCGCCGCCTCCTCCGCCCCCTCCCTTCGTTATTCCCTGCCCAAGGGGTGGAGGCGCAAGGAGCCTCACCAGGCGGCCCGGGGAAGGCGAGGGTACAACTCCTGGGGTCGGGCACGGCCAGCAGCCTCTTTCCCGCTCGCCGCCTCCTCCGCCCCCTCCCTTCGTTATTCCCTGCCCAAGGGGTGGAGGCGCGAGGAGCCTCACCAGGCGGCCCGGGGAAGGCGAGGGTACAACTCCTGGGGTCGGGCACGGCCAGCAGCCTCTTTCCCGCTCGCCGCCTCCTCCGCCCCCTCCCTTCATTATTCCCCGCCCATGGGGAGGAGCCGCGAGCCTCGCAGCGAACCACCGGGCAAGCACCGGGAGGTGGCCGAAAAGGGCCATATTCATTATACTTTTAGAATTTGCTGCGGGCCAATAAAAACTGACCCGCGGGCCGCAGTTGGCCCGCGGGCCGTAGTTTGGACACCCCTGACATATAGTATATAGTATATGGCCACAAATGAATAAAGTTTAACACTGATTGGGGTCTTTTGTTCTTCTAGATAGATATAACGAGACATCACTTTAGTGCAGATGAGACTCCCAAGAGTCTAGAAATGCTTATGAAATCTGGGAGAGGAGAACAAAGCTATATGAAATATTCATAGCCCAAGTGAGAAATGGGACATTTTCAACAAATGTCAGCTTTTGCATGTGTCAGGCACCTTTGGGTAAAATGTGCAGGGAATCCTTCATCTCAGCTGGATTCCCTACTTTGTCAAGTAGTGAGTGATAGTTTGGCCAAGAAAATGTTGAGAAACTTGTCAGATGAAGCCAGATTTTTACAAACAAAAGCAGAAAGCATGTATAGGGAATCATTTGGTTACTTAGGAGCCTGGGGAGATTATATCGCTTATCATTTCCCCAAATTGTAGTCTGTATCCATTGCTCAGCAAGACTCAGCAGAGTGGACAGTCTATCCTGATACATATTCTCAGGATGGGAGCCTTTTCTTTCGCCCAATGTCTCCCCTTGTCAAGTGGAAAAATCTGTGGGAATTCCAAGGGTGCAAGCAATGTGTATTGCAAAGAGGAAAATATTACTTAACAAATACCAAAAAAGGGTAACAAAAATAATACCTGGGGAAAGTGAAATTCCAACTCTTTCTAATGTCAACCAGTATGTGAATCTCTTATGTTGATGAAAATGTTGATGATGATCCTTTGAAATTAAGGGTTGAGTCTTCCACCTGTGTAGGAGTGAGATTTAGGTTTTTTGTTTTATTATTTGTTTTTGTTCTATTTTTTGATTGTGATATTGTGGCTGAATTCCCTACCAAGCAGGCTACAAAGTACAAGTGCTTTGAGCTAGGTATAGGCTGGTCAATTTCAGAGCTCAGCCAACCAACAGAGAACAGAGAGCCAACCAACCTTTTCAAAAAGAGAGAGAGTGGCTGGGAAGCCACAGTTCTGATTTCCACTGAAATCAAAAGAAAACTGAAGTGCAGGTAAACAAGATCAGGGATCCAACTAAAGAAGAGACAAAGCCAGCAGATCTAGTTGGAGCTACAAACTTGACAACAGGCAACATGTTTTTTAAAACTATCTCCTAATGCATATCTTTACATCCTACTTTCCTGAACATAGTTCAAAAAGGTCTCAGAGAAAGCTTCACAACTATGACTCTTTTAGTGGGGGGGGGTATCCTGAGATACAGGTGAAACCATATGGATATGTGTGAGCAGCTGTCCTTCTATTGGAGCATGGAGGCTGTGTGAATTTACACAGAATTACAGATTTACATATTTGGAAGGGACCTTGGAAATCATCTAATCCAACCTCCTCATACCATTCTGGACGTATGGCTGTCCAATCTCTTCTTAAAAACATCTAGTGATGGAGCACTGAAAATTTCTGGAGGCAAGCTGTTCCATTGATTAATTGTTCTCACTGACAGGAAATTTTTCTTTAATTCTAGGTTGGATCTCTCTTTGTTAAACTTCTTGTCTTGCCTTTACTTCTTGTCTTGCCTTTGGAGAATAGAAATAGAACAGAACAAACGGGACAGAACAAAATAGAACGAGCTGGAAGGAACCTTAGAGTTCTTCTAGTCCAGCCTCCTGCTCAAGCCAGAGAACCTATACCATGTCAGATAAGTGACTGTCTAGGCTCTTCTTAAAAACCTCCAGTAATGAAACACCCACTATTTCTGAAGGCAAGCTGTTCCACTGGTTGATTGTTCTCACTATTAGGAAATTTCTCCTCAATTCCAGGTTGCTTCTCACTTTGATTAGTTTTCAACCATTGTTTCTTGTCCTGCCTTCTGGTGCTTTGGAGAATAATTTGACCCCCTCTTCTTTGTGGACAACACCACCACCAGATGGATTTGTAGCTGGCTGACAAAGTGTACTCAAAGAGTAGTCCTTAATAGCACTACATCCACATGGAGAGAGAGAAGTAAGTAGTGGGGTACCACAAGGCTTCATCTTAGGGCCAGTACCCTTCAATATCTCCATAAATTACTTAGGTGAGAGAAAGAAAGGTATCTTTCATTCAAAGAAATTAACATCAAATTTGCAGATGACACTAAACTGGTAGGACTAGCCAACACCCCAGAAGACAAATTCAGGATCCAAAAAGATCTTGACAAGCTTGAACAATGGACCCTAACCAACAAAATGAATTTTAATGTGGAGAAAAGCAAAGTTTTACATTTAGGCAGAAAAAAAACCAAAGGTATAAATACAGATTAGGTGAGACCTGGCTCAAAAACAGTAACTGTGAGAGGGACCTTGGAGTCCTAGTGGATGATCACTTGAATATGAGCCAGCAGTGTGCACCAACAGCCAAAAAAGCTAACACAATCCTGGGTTGTATAAACAGATGCATAGAATCAAGATCACGTGAAGTATTAGTACCACTTTACAAAACCCTACTAAGATCATATCTGGAATACTGCAATCAATTTTGGTCACCATACTACAAACAAGATGTTGAGCCTTTGGAAAAATGTTCAGAGAAGAGCAACTAAGATAATCAAAGGCCTAGAGACTAAAACATATGAAGACCATCTGCAGGATTTGGGTTTGGCTTGTCTAAAGAAAAGAAGAATTAGGGGTGACATGATAGCAGTATCCCTGCCAATTTTTTTTACTACCGGTTCTGTGGGCATGGCTTATTTTGTGGGTGTGGCTTGATGGTCATGTGACTGGGTAGGCATGGCCAACTCAATGTCACTCACATCAAGGCATGCCTCATCTGGCCCCTCCCCTCTCAGCCATTCCTTGTCACACCCAGCCTCAACGTATCTATAGTTCTGTAAAAATGTTGTTCACCTTTTTTCAACTTTATTATCTACATACTATAGATGCACTTTCATGGACCACTGAAAGGAGGAAATGGCTCAAGAGTGTGATAGGCAACAGGCTTTTATGGGGCTGTTAGAAAGAAGGGGGGGCAATGTATTTTCCAAAGCACCAGAAGGCAAAACAAGAAGCAATGGATGGAAACTGAACAAAGAGAGAAACAACCTAAAACTAAGGAGAAACTTCCTGACAGTGTGAACTAATATAGGTGCAGAAATATTTCAGTCATAATTTCACATATAAAATAGCCATTTGTGTAATACAACAACAGTTCAAAACAGTATTTAGTATTATGGCTGATGTTTGACACAAAGCCTAAAAGTTAAAGATTACAAGAGTGCTTCTTTCTCTGTATGTATACAAAACATCACATACCAGGAATAGTATATTAAGATGGACTTATGCAGTGGTGGGTTTCAAATTTTTTTACTACTGGTTCTGTGGGTGTGGCTTGGTGGGTGTGGCATGGCGGGCGTGACAGGGGAAGGATACTGCAAAATCCTCATTCCCTCCCCACTCCAGGGGAAGGTTACTTCAAAATCCCCATTCTCTCCCCATCCCACTACCCTGGCTCTGGGAAGGAATCAAACTCCCCCCTCTTCATTTCCCCAAATAAAATGTTACTCATAAGAAAAGGCTCCCATATAAGCAAGGAAAAATCAAGCTGCTAACAAGGAACCTCCCTGATACTCATTCCACATTCCTGCCAGCTGCATAAAGGAAACTTTGTAAGAAGAAAACAGCTACCGTTGCTTAGAGATAATATAAAGTGGAAGCTGGAAGTTCGGCTCCATTTACAAGTAGGCAGAAAACTCATTCAAGACAGGATATTTCACAATGGAAATCGCCCAAACCTTTTTAGAAACACAAAGCCCATGTTGCACAAACCGCAAAACTTCAAAAACATAGAACCATATAAGAATCCCTCCTTTTTCCAGTTTGTTGTTCAGCTGACCCAGAAACAAGCTGCTGAATGTCACTTCGCTTCTGCAAGTAAAAACCTCCTTCCAGCAGCTGCTTCTTGGCTTGTCAATTTAAAGCGATGGCATCTTTTTTTCCCCTTCTTCTTCTTTGCCAAGTGATCTCCTGGCTGAGAAGTGAGTCCTGACTTTTTCATTCTAGCCGATCAGTTGGGAGGCTTCTTGGCTTCTCAGTTTAAAGCGATGGTGTCTTGTTTTTTTTCCTTCTTTGTCAAGTGAGCCCTGATTGTTTCCTTCTAGCCGATCAGCTGGGAGTCGGGAGGCAGCGAATAGATTGGGGGTGGGGCCAGGCAGAGGTGGTATTTACCGGTTCTGCAAACTACTCAAAATTTCCACTGCCGGTTCACAAGAACTGGGGAGAACCGGTAGCAACCCACCACTAGTGTTGTCTATTCCACATTTTTCTATCTTACCAAGAAGTAGGTTGTGGTCTACTTTGTCTAATGCTTTACTGAAATCTAAGTACACTATGTCCACAGCATTTCTCTGGTCTACTAATTTAGTCAATTTATCAAAGAATGAAATAAGATTGATTTGGCATGATCTGTTTTTAACAAGCTCATGTTGGCTACTAGTTATAACTTTGCTTCTAGTTGTTCACAGATTTTTGATTATCTTTTCCAGGATCTTCCCAGATATTGACTGATAGGTCTGTAGTTTCCTGGGTCTGTATTTTACCCCTTTCTTGAAGATGGGAACCATATCAGCCCTTTTCCAATCCTCAGGTACCTCTCCAGTGCTCCAGGATTTTTGAAAGATATGATACAATGATTCTGAGTTAACATCTGCCAGCTCCTTTAAAACTCTGAGATGTAATCTGTCAGAGCCAGGTGACTTGTATTCACCAAGATCAGATAGGTGTTCTCTTACCATTTTCTTGCTTATTTCAATTTTTATTTCTAGTTTATCTTTTACAGTAGTTTTTTTGATATGTTGGGCTATAGTTTCTTTTTGTGTGAAAACTAATGCAAAGAATGAGTTAAACAACTCTGCTTTCTCTCTACTGCCTGTTATTTCCTTGCCATCTTCTCTCTTTACAGGGCTGACTGTTTCTTTGATTTTTTTCTTGTTATTTATACGTTGAAAGAAACTTTTTAAAATTATCTTTGATTTTTGTTGCAAGTCTTTGTTCATTCTGAGCTTTTGCTTTCCTGATTTCATCTTTGCATGTTTTGGCTATCTGCTGATAATCAGCCTTAATTAAGTGTCTGTCTTTCCATATTTTGTACTTGTCCTTTTTGTCTTTCAGTTTGTCAGAGCAATCTTTGTGCACCCATGATGATTTCTTCTTGGATTTATTGTTTTTCTTTTTCAATGGTATTGTGCTGGTCTGGGATTTTATGATCATATTTTTCAGAGTTTTCCAAGCTTCTTGAGTTGTTTTCCTCTTTAGGGTTTTCGGGCTTGGAATCTTTTCTATGGTCTCTCTGAGTTTGTTAAAATCAGCTCTTATAAAATCTAAGACTATGGTATCATTGTGTTCTATTGCTTGTGTTTGCATTATGTTGAATTCTAGTATGAATTCAGTCTCACCCAAAGTTCCTGCGGTTTCAACTCCCTCTATCACTTCTTCTCTGTTCATAAGAATTAAGTCCAGTATGGCTGTCCCTCTAGTCCCCTCCTCTATCTTTTGGACAACAAATTTGTCAGCTAGGTTGGTCAAGAGTCAATTTCTCACTTGGTGAAGAATTAGTCTTCCAATTGATGTCAGGGTACTTGAAGTCCCCCATTACTATTGTAGTGTGTTTCCTACATATATTTGTTAGTTGGTTGGCAAAAAGTATATCTATTTTTTCTGCTTCGTTGGATGGCCTGTAGTATGCACCTATGACAATGTCATTCTTTTATATTGACCCATATGTATTCTAGGAGGTTTTCGTCTTTGGTTCATGCAATTCTACAGCAATATAGTGGTCCTTTACATACAATGCAACTGCACCTCCTTTTTTATGAGGTCTGGTGGTTTTTTTTGAACAGTTTTTATACTTCTATCAGTCACAGGTTTCATCCCACAAAGTTTCTGTAATTCCAACTATATCATATCTACCTTCCTGTATTAATAGTTCAAGTTCACCCTGTTTGTTCCCCAAACTTTGTGCATTTGTATATAGGCACTTGAGGTCTTTATGTCTGACTCTGGGTATGCTTCCTATGTCTCCTATTTGGTATCTGAGTTTGTCTTCTTTGCCCTCTCTCCTTACTTCTTTATTTGACTTGTTTTCTAGGGGTTTTTGCTTGGAATTAGTTCTTGGAGATTGGTCACCCTTCCCTCTCAATTTTAGTTTAAAGCCCTCCTGATAAGTTGAGCCAGTCATTTTCCGAAAACATTCTCCCAATCTTTGTGAACTGCAGCCCATCCCTTGCCAAAAGCCCATCAGGGAAGTAGCACAGACCATGGTGCAGAAAACCAAAGGTTTGTTGGTGACACCAAATCTTTAGCCAATGGTTCACTTTTTTTATTATTATTTCATTTATATCCCGCCCTTCTCCAAAGACTCACACTGTAAGCCTCCTTTCTCCGAAGATTCACACTGTAAGCCGCCCTTCTAGAATCATTTGTTCTCTCACCAGATGTTGACCTTTCATTGGCAGTACAGATGAAAAAAATACTTGTGCACCTAACTCCTTAACTTTCTTAACCAGCTGCTCGTAATCACTCAATATTGTTTTCAAGTTCTTTTTTGTGTCATTCATCCCTACACGTAGTAGTAGAAAAGGGTAGTAATCTGTGGTCCTAATTATTTTGGTCAGGTTCTCAGCCACAGCTTTGATTTTTGCTCCAGAGAGACAACATACTTCCCTAGATTGTATGTCCAGTCTGCAGATGGCTGGTTCTGTTCCTTTGAGAATAGACTCTCCTATCACCAACACCCATCTTTATTTTTTGGGGGATTGGTGGGGATTCAAATTTTTCAACTACCAGTTCTGTGGACGTGACTTGCTGGGCATGACTTGGTGGGGATCATGTGACTGAGTGGACATGGGCAACTTGACGTCACTCACGGCAAGGTGGGATGGCACCATCCCACCAAGCCATGCCTACCAAGCCACACTCACCAAGCCATGCCCACAGAACTGACAGAAATGTTTGGCCAAGTCTTCTAGCATTCAACCTGGCTGCTTCTCATCTTTGTCTCATGTTTGCTCTGTGTGTGTGAGGCTGAGAAGGAGGAGAGAAGCAGCCACATTGAATGCTGTGGCAGAGAGAAGCCAAACTTTTCTGCTTCCCTTTGCAGCAGAGCTGCTCAGAAGCAGCGCCTACGACCTGTCCTTTTATGGTCCCCCCCAATGTCAAAGTACCTTAAAGACTGTGGCGGCTGCCTTCTGAACAAGCTCCGCTGCAACGCCATCCCTCCGGAACAGCAGGCCGTTTTCCTGGCTGGGTCCAGCTGTGAGCAGAACCAGCAAGCAATGGGGTACAAATGCACAGCCAGCAGGAACAGAGTGGCAACAGCAGTGATCCTGTGACCACCTCTGCCATCGCCACCCTGTTCTTCACGCCGGCTGCATAAACACATACTGTACATGGAACATATATTGCATACCACAATAGTATCAGTCACCTGTTCCATGAGGTGTTTTTTTTTTTTTGCTGGTTCTTTTTAGGGTAAAAAAATTATATAAAAGTAGGAGATTTTTATCTCAATATATGTTTGAAGAAAGAGACGAAATAGTTTAAAATTTTCATTTTGGTAGTTCGTTTAAGGATGTGGAAGATTTTGCCAGTTTTTCAGAATAAAAGATTAAATTAATAATTTAAAAATGTAATAGTTTAGTTAAAGTTTTCAAAATTTAGGAGTTTTAAGTTTTAAAAATTTAAAAATTGAAAAACCCTCTTTTTTTGGGTTGTTGGATGTGCTTTACTCTTAGCTTTGTTTCTACCTTCTCTGTTCTAGGTAATGTCGTGTCCCACTCCTCCGCTGACGGCCGGGTCAGGGAAATCCGAATCAGGCTTGCCTCTGCAGCTCTGCCCAAAGTCCTAGCAAAGTCCTCAGAGCAGGCAGGAGACCAGTAAGTGACTTCAGCAAGATAAGTTCGACTTTGCCTGACTCAGAGACTGCCAGAAAGCAGATCCTTTATATAGGCCATGGGGTGTGGCTCCATGACTCAGCACTCATTAAGGCCTGCCCCTCCCTTCCTTCTGTTGCCTCCGCCTATCCAATCTTCTGATGCGAGGGTCACTCCAATCAGCTGTTGTTGGAAGTAAACTTTCCTCAGGCTCACATGCTGTGGAGGAGGGAGGGTCTAGCTGCTCCGTTTGCCTGGGCATGGAGCCAGGGCTGGGGCAGGGGATGCTCCCTCCTCTGCAGCCTGCTTGGGCATGGAGCCAGGGCTGTGACTGGGAAGTGCCCCCTCCTCTGCAGCTTGTCTGGGCATGGAGCCAGAACTGGGGCCGGGAGGCATACATTCCTCCGTGTTCGGGAGCAGATAAGCAGACCCCGGCTGCGGTGAGAGCGGACAAAACACAACCGGTAATTATGCCTTTTTTTTCCTATCCTTTTTTCTCCTTTTTGGGCTTGTTTTTCTATTTTGCTATTTATTTAACTTGTTTACTGTTAGTTTTACTTATCCTTTTCTTCCCTATATTTTTTAAAGTTTTTGAGCTCCAATTCTTCCCGTTTTAAGATTGCCTTATTTATTTGATTGATCTTTGTTAATCCTATTCTTCCTTGATTTCTAAGGTTCCACTCTTGTCCTTATTCTTTGCCTATTTATTTATCTTTTATTTTCTGTCCTGTAATTAGTTTTATTCTCTACCAGTGTCTTCTTTCCCTTCCTATTGGAACCTCAAGCTTAATTGTTGCCTTCGCTTCTGTCGTTCACTGCTCCAGCTACTTGCCATTTTCTCTGTCAACTCCATTCTGTCTTTCAGTGCTCGAATCTTTTTGGTCTCTACTCTGCTCTGGTCAGCTCTCTCAGCCTGCCATTCAGCTTTCAGATCAGGTCAACTCCACTGTCTGGTCTGCTCCACTCAGCTGGGCACTCAGCTTTAGGGATCAGAGCTCTCTAACTCAGTGTGCCTCTTCTGCTGTGCTTCCCATCTCTCCCCTCCACTGAATCTGCTGCTATGTTTCTCCCCTCCACCAATTCTGCCACACCAATTTCTCATAGCTACCAGTTCCCTTTGTTGGATGGGTTGTTCTAGGCCCTTTCTCCTCTACCAGACTGTTGACCCTTTCTTCCTTGTGGCAGCCCCTCAAATATTGGAAGACTGCTATCATGTTATCTTCAGTCCTTCTCTTTGTTAGAATAGACATTCCTAGTTCCTACCACCATTTCTTGTACCCTTTACCCTCCAGTCCCCTGATCACCTTTCTTGTTCTTCTCTGCATTCTTTGTTGCATTTCTTGCTTTATGTCTCTCCTTGGCTTAAAAAGACTTTGTAGTTTACGTGTTGCAAATTCTGTTTAGCTTATGTGCTTATCATTTTCTGAATGTGCCCCCCCAAAAAAATCTGCATGACTACGCTTCCAATGAAGCAACCAGTAATCACAGAGCATGATGTCTGTTAAAATTACTTTACCTTGTTTCTTTGAGCAACACTGTGAATATTGATGTTTCTCAATCATGATCTGTCACTGAAATGTCTTCTAGTGCATCTGAAGCTCTAAGATAAAAAAAAGGAATCCTCCTAAAATTGCTTTATCTTTCTAAGCTTTCACTTCGTCCTACTTGTTTGGTTTTGAAATAGAATTATTCCGCCAACTCTGAGAAGGGGCACAAGTTACAGCAAGGGAAACAAAATAATAAGCGGACAGACATTGCAAAGTGTAAGGTACTAGATAATACTCTGGGTACCATGAATAGAAATAGTCTTTTTCCAGCAAGGGATTTGCAAGGCATTCAATGAATATCAACTGCTTTGTTTGTGTAAGGATCTGGATGATAGATTTGGCATTATAGTAATCATCACTATGTGTACATCAATGCTATGACTAAAAATAATAAAACATGCATTGTGACATGCATTCAAATACAAGCCCTAACTTTTTGTATTTTCATTTTAATGATTTGCCTATCAATGTACGGTAGCTATTTCAAAAGCAACATCTGTGATTGTTAAAAAAGAAATGTGAAAAGTATACACTATTGTTAACATGGGCCAAATCAGGAAAAAGAAGGCAATGATTTTTACACATTTTTGTAGTGTTCGGAGAATTTCTAGTAAACAAAATTGTTGGAATTGTAGTAATTGCTTATTCTTACATCATATTTCTTTCAAACAGATTGAACCTGTGGAAATTAAAAGACAATAACTTGATGACAATCACATGGTGTTAATTTTAATTACCTCAGTGAGTTCATTTTACAAATTAACCATAAATAAAGATAATAGCATATAGCCATAGGATTTATCAAGAGGTTAATCAATCTCTTAAGATCAATAGAAAATGCTAGTATGGTTTAGTGAGGATTGTATTAGAATTGGATATAGATTCAGGTTAACACCAACCCTCAGCATAAAATTCGTTGGGTTATGTTGAACCAGACACTTTGTGAGCCTCATCTAAAAGAAATTATTCCAATCAAATTCTACAGTAAGCATGATGTATGACAGTTTAAGTTCCTGGAAGATAGGCAGTATTGGGCTTCATGCCAGACATGGCAATAAATCTAAATTCTTTAGAGATTTAATCCCATATTTAGAAGCTTGCCTGCAGCTGAAGCTCACAGCTACAGTAGATCAATTGCTTAAATACAGACAAGAATGAAGTCAAATACACCCAGAACATCTGCTTACTACAGATCAGCAGAAATTATAGGTCAGCAGAAATCCAGCTGTTCTCTTTAAGACCTTGAAATTACCACCTTGAACAGTTTTATTTGGCTTTGAAATTATGGATTCTTCCTTGAAAGGTTTGTTCATTAAATGATAAATTATGACTGCAATATACCCTTCATACTAAACAATCCATTCAGCAATGCATAAACCTTCCATTCTCTGTTTGACAAATTAGGACTGTTTCAAGTGAGCCCAGTGTTTGTTGATTAAAAATTAGTTATATGGGGAAATACCTGAGTATATTTATACTGGAGAACTAAAGAGACTAAAGAGAAAGAATAAACCATTATTCAAAATCATAAAAAGGTTATCCACAGAACTCAGCAGGACCAGATATAATGGTTTTACCTTATAAAGTTTGGAAATATAGAAGAATATTAAGATTAATGGAACAAATTAAATGGAAGGGCAATGGCTATTCCATCAATTCAAGTTTTCTGCTGGATGCTATAATCATAGTTTTTTTGTCTAAGTTTGCATAATGCACTAAACTAGAATAAGATTGGGTAGTTAGTGGGTCAGTATGCTGTTGTAATCCAGCAACTGTTTTAACAAGCTAATTGAACCTGGTCACTTCATTATGACAAAACATGAGTTAGTCCCATGCTGGGCTTGAAAAATGCTTGATGTTGCAAGAGAAGCATTTACCTAAAGTGAAATAGTGATAAGGGAGGAAATAAATCAAGGTATTCTTGGTGTGTCTTAACCAAGGTATTTTCCTACCACTGTAACTATTTAACATAAAAATCTGCCATTTCTAGCTAGGGAATTTTACAAGGCATCATCTCAAAGAATCCCAAAGATGCTTTTTCAAAAAACAACTGGACATTCTTTGTTTTTTCCTTGAAGACATTTCACTTCTCATCCAAGAAGCTTCTTCAATACTGAACTGAAGAACTGAAGAAGCTTGGAAAAGATGCAAAATATCTTCAAGGAAAAAATAAAGTTCAGTTGTCTTTTGAAAAAACACTTTGGGACAACCATGATGTGAGTGACTGAGAATCTCAATAGACATCTCAGAGTCCATTCAACCAGTACATTTGAAAAACAAGATCAAGGATATTTCCCTATAAGCATATACTTTCCATTTTGTTAATGCTATAAAGGCCCATTTCAAGGTTGATGTTTTTTTCTTTGGGGATACAAAAGAAATTTGCTGTAGCCAATGAAGAAATGAAAAATCTCAATAAAATTTCACTTTAGATATTAATGTGCATAGAATAGAATAGAATAGAATTTTTATTGGCCAAGTGTGATTGGACACACAAGGAATTTGTCTTGGTGCATATGCTCTCAGTGTACATAAAAGAAAAGATACGTTCATCAAGGTACAACATTTACAACACAATTGATGGTCAATATATCAATATAAATCATAAGGATTGCCAGCAACAAGTTATAGTCATACAGTCATAAGTGGAAAGAGATTGGCGATGGGAACTATGAAACGATTAATAGTAGTGCAGATTCAGTAAATAGTCTGACAGTGTTGAGGGAATTATTTGTTTAGCAGAGTGATGGCCTTTGGGAAAAAACTGTTCTTGTGTCTAGTTGTTCTGGTGTGCAGTGCTCTATAGTGTCATTTTGAGGGTAGGAGTTGAAACAGTTTATGTCCAGGATGCGAGGGGTCTGTAAATATTTTCACGGCCCTCTTCTTGATTTGTGTAGTATACAGGTCCTCAATGGAAGGCAGGTTGGTAGCAATTATTTTTTCTGCAGTTCTAATTATCCTCTGAAGTCTGTGTCTTTCTTGTTGGGTTGCAGAACCGAACCAGACAGTTATAGAGGTGCAAATGACAGACTCAATAATTCCTCTGTAGAACTGAATCAGCAGCTCCTTGGGCAGTTTGAGCTTACTGAGTTGGCGCAGAAAGAACATTCTTTGTTGTCCTTTTTTAATGATGTTTTTGATGTTAGCTGTCCATTTTAGATCTTGCGATATGATAGAACCTAGAAATTTGAAGGTTTCTACTGTTGATACTGTGTTGTCTAGTATTGTGAGAGGTGGAAGTATACATCCCATTCATTGTTCAAATTACTGCTGGCTCAGTCTTAATTAAAGTTAGTTATCAATTGCTTGTTTTATTTGTTCATGACATTTGAGCAGAGGAGAGAAAAAAGACCCTTCCTAAAGTTTATAACTTTGATGATAGTAATTTTGCAGAGCTAGTTTGCTCTAGTGATGAACACACCAGGCTAGAAACCAGGAGACTGTGAGTTCTAGTCCTGGCTTAGACATGAAAGCTATCTGGGTGACTTTGGGTCAGTCACCCTTTGTCAGTCCAAAGGGGAAAACAGGAGGACGAAGGAAGCTTAAATATGTTTGCTGCCTTGTGTTATTTAGAAAAATAAAGATGGGATAATAAATAAACAAATAAAATCACTGCATTTTTGGCTTGGGTATTTCTTCTTTTTGACATGGCATCTATTTGTTGCATTGTTTAACTTCAACTGCTAAGTAAAGTCTTGAAATAGCACCATAGTTGCTGTCCTCTTGTAGAATGTGGGTCACGGTCATGATGTGAGTGACTGAGAATCTCAATAGACATCTCAGAGTCCATTCAACCAGTACATTTGAAAAACAAGATCAAGGATATTTCCCTATAAGCATATACTTTCCATTTTGTTAATGCTATAAAGGCCCATTTCAAGGTTGGTGTTTTTTTCTTTGGGGATACAAAAGAAATTTGCTGTAGCCAATGAAGAAATGAGAAATTTAATGAAAGCATGAAAAATGTCAATTTGGAACAGCAAACTACAAATTTTTAAATTATATAAAAACATAAGCATTCTTGGGTAGATTGTTTTATAATTCATGTGCCATCCCAGAGAAGTTAGTGTCTGAGATCATTGCTTCCTTAATTGCTGAAAATGGGAGCATCTGGGGAAATCTTGGAAATATTATTTGGACTGTGCATGTTTGGCCAGAAATCTGTCTTTAAACACATGATCTATTCCAATAATACTGTAGAATCAGTAGTCTCCTTATAAGTCCTGTCTTATTATTTATGGACTTTAGATCCTCTAGAGTCTAGAAAATGCATCACTGAAGTTTTTTTAGCAAAATGTCAGAGACAATGGGGGGCTTGATTTCTTACCAGACTTGAGCAGGAAATAAAAAGGACAATGGCCTAAATAATAATCAGATTATTTAGCTAGAGTAGAGTAGAGTAGATTATGGTACAGTATAGTACAGTACAATAAATACAACACAACACACTACAATGCAGTAGGATACAGCAGAACAAAACAGAGCAGACTACAATACAGTACAGCAGAGCAGACTAATCCAATTCTTGTCAGCAAATTCTGGCCCTTTCTATTTATGTGCAATCTCTGTCAAGGCCACTAGAAGCTAAAAGGTTGATTTCCTCTTTTCTAGGAGGAGATGAGCAAAGGTGAGAAAATTAGCATTATCTGGAAGAGGCAGTAACTACCAAGATCAACTAGCATACAGATGAATGAGAAATCAGATGTTCTCCAGATACCATTGGACTCTTTCATTAGCCCAGACTCCTGGCCAATGGTTATTATCCACCGACCCTTGAAATCCTCCATCACCATTATTTCTTTTGATCATTCTTTAATTACTCGTTAAAGCAAAGCTAGCAGCACAATTCAGAGTGCTTCATTTGGTTTTCCCGTTTCCTGGAAATACCTTGCATTTCCCTTGACCTTTATTTTTCTTAAGCTGCTACATCTTCAGCAACCACCAACATTTTTGAGTAGTTGGGTTATTGCTGTCTGTAAAATCAGATAATGCAACAGAGAGTGTGTTTCATTTCCTTCCAGTTATTGCCATGAGTTTTCTTTCTCACCCCTCCTTCAAACTGATATTTTTGTTCCCCGGAATCCACAGGGCTTTTTTTTTTTTTTAGAAAGGAAGTGCTTTGAATTACAAATAAAACTTTAATCTTAGGGCTGGCCTCGGGTATACAGCTGAAAGCCTAGAAATGGTTGCCTTGTGCTTTCAGAAGTTTTCTCCAAGTGGAGCCTCTCTCAAATGTGACTCTGTGTAGATGGGAGCTTTGAAAACATATGTATTTCCCTCGATATTTTGACCAAGTTTTGCTTATTCCCCAAAGTAGCAAAATAACTGCTTGGAATTTGCTGAAAATATGGCAAATATTGTAGCAGCCAAAGGCATGGATAGTTCTATTAACTTAAGTTTACTGTTTTTCCTCCAGTCTTAAATTGGGTTCATTTTGTTTCTCCATTCTGCATCAATTTGAGAGTATATATCATATATTTTCATTTTCTTAAAAAGGGAATAGAGAAGATAAGAGAGAGGGGAAAAAAGAAAGAAAAATAAAAGTGCTGCTTTATAACTACAAGAAAGTCATGGTAACTACAGGGAAAACATCTTAAGAGTTGGCTTCAGAATTATCATTTGGCTACTATACCATGCAGTAAGGCCGTGTGTGTAATTTATTGAAGATTTTAGCAAGAAAGATCAAGCTAATACAAAATAATATAGTGTGAGAAAAAAAGAAGAAAAGAGAGAGCTAAAAGTGCAAAAAAGAAAAGTAAAAATAGAAAAGAAAGAAAAAGATTCAAAGAAGTTGCTTCTGATCTTTTTTAAAGCAGTCATAAGTACAGCAACACATTTAACTCCTGCTCTATGGTTACAACATGGCTCTCTTTTTTCTGTTATCTATTCTGACTAATCATTAAAACCATAAATCCTTAAGTTCACTTTTGTTTTGTTTCATGTAAAAATTCTGTGAAGGGTTTCCAGTTAGCAATAAACACAGATATTGTCTTTTCTCTAATCAAAGAAGACAATTTAGCCATTTTAGCAAGCTCCATCATCTTCACCAACCATTCCTCTACTGTGGGTTATGCCCAAAGATCTTTCCATTTTTGTGTGCATACATGAATTTTTCTGAAGTTGTCATGCATAAAAACAAAGTTCCATTACTTTTTTTCCGATTGCTTGTCCATCAGTCCCAAAAGAAAACCTTTGGCTTTCAGTTGCATATTAATTTTTAAAATCTTTTGAATATATATATTTAAATAAAAGGTAAAGTGCTAATTGTTCCTGACTCTAGGGGGCTGTGCTCATCTCTGTTTCAGAGCCGAAGAGCCAGCGCTGTCCGAAGATGTCTCCGTGGTCATGTGGATGGCATGACTAAATGTCGAAGGCACATGGATCGCTGTTCCCTTCCCACCAAAAGTGGTCCCTATTTTTCTACTTGCATTTGTTACATGCTTTCAAACTGCTAGGTTGGCAGAAGCTGGGACAAGTAACAGGAGCTCGCCCCATTATGCGCCACTAGGGATTCGAACCGCTGAACTGCTGACCTTTCAATCAACAAGCTCAGTGCCTTAGCCACTGAGCCACCGCATCCCCTCTGTATTTAAATACCTCCAGGTAAAACTTTTATCCATCAAATATGATAAAATGTCCCTTCCTGTTCACATTTCCAGCATAAATTTGAAGTGCCTTTATACATTTTGGACAATTTTTTGGGTGACATATACCAATAGTACATATACTAATGAATCATTTTTCTTTAATAGTTTAGTCTCCATAACACTATTAACTGGCACTTAAACTACATTCTCACAATCCTGAGTTACTTATTACCTTCAATAATTTGTTTTTTTATTTTGCATGTTATACAAATATTGCCACTATAATTAATTTGTTTTTCAATTCACTCCATAACCCTGTTCCCCAGATTAGTTAAGACAATACACAGGTGAAGCGTGCTGTGAAAATGCAGCCAAAATAACCTCCAGTCCACCGTGACTGATGACTCTATCACCTATGAAATTATGAAAAAGGTCGAAACTAATCAGAAAACTTTACTTGAAACTTGGTTAAGATAGATAGATCAGAGAGAGATCAGAGAGATTAGAGAGAGAGAGAGAGAGAGAGAATAGAATACCCTCCTTCAAATAAACAAATTCAAGCAATAAAGCAGACAGTCTTCCAAAGATCCTGGGGTGGGGGGGGGGAGAAAAAGGCAAACACCTGCTACATTTTCCTGTTTTCCTGCTCGTTTAATTTTGAATTAAACAAAGTTGACTGTAAATATTTGTTGAAACACATTTATTTGCTGATTAGCTTCTCCTAAAAGTTGTTGGTGATGGCCCTAATTTTCTCTTGGATCTGTCATTCATCTTTGTGATGTAGATTGTGGAAAGCAGCTATTTAAACTGCAGGTGAAAGAGTTTTCAGAGTACAAATAAGAAAAATCAGAAGGTTATAGATGGTTGCATTTTAGCCAACTCTTTGTAGGTCAGTAATAGGGTTTCTGCCAAAGGTATACTGACCTAGTAATGAAGCTTCAATACTCCCCAGACAAAAATTAACTCTAATCAGGCAAAAAACTCCAGGCCAGAAATAGGATTTGGTGTCTTCTTGCCTCAGAGGGCAATGTCCAACTCTGATCAGCAAATATTGCTTGCTAGCTTCTGCTGAGGAAAGCTAGATAAGTCAATTTATTTTGCCATTGGACATTCTTTTGAAATTTGCAATGGAATCCAAGCAGGGGGAAATGATTTTTCATTCAGTTGGGCTTCTTGGATAGGCTTAACAACCTGACGGCCAGATGGATTCTGTAGAGATTTGCACAGTCTTGCCTCAAACCCAACAGGACCTTTCTCCAGGAACCTTCAAATACAAAGCAAAAACTGTCAATGCTACTCCATTCTTGATCTTGTTTATGGAGCCTCCCAACCCATAGGATCTGCCAAGATTTATTACTTTGCTTTTTAGTTTCACTTGTTCTTGAAAGGACTTGTATTTTCCCACCCTGCAATCTTTAGTTTAGATTGGCAGCAAGAATTAGAGATGAGATTTCTTGGAATCTGAACTCTGTAAGTTGCTGATGATTCTACACACGCGCGCACACACACACACATATGCAGCATACATATATACAGTGGTGAGAGTCAGCCGCGGTTCGTACCACTTTGATAGAGCCAATACCTAATTTTTTGTTGCAAACTGGTTATGATACATCTATGTTTTCCGGGAAAATGTCTGAATTTCTTCCTTCCAGGCAGAAAAAAAAAAACAGTCCCCAAATTCCCAGTGGTGGGGTTCAAGCTGGGTTGGAGGGCGGGTTTTGCTGCCTCCACAAAGGCCACAGCAGTCTCTCGGTACACAGCAGTCTTGCAGCTGACCCTACAGGTGGCTCCAGGAACTTCTTGTCCTGGCCAGGCCCCAAAAGCTTGCAGAGCACATAGGCGGCATCCCTTAGATAGCAGCAGGGGCTCTCCAGAAGGGGTGGGGGGCACCTTCCTTGGGGGAGCCAGGATAAGCAGGGGCCGCCCTGAGATGCTTCTTGCTCCATGCTTAGACTGTGCTGGATTGTGGACAAAGCTGGTGGAGATAAACATTGGGAGGGAGAGCAGCTTTCCACACACTCTAAGGTGGTGAGGAGGGGCAGGCCCCACTTTCCTCCTTATGGGGGAGGGGGAGAGAAGGAAACATGCTTTGCTGAATCCCCCCACCTCCCCCTTCTTGCCTGTGCCACATCCATGGTCTATAGGTGGATCTCACTGCTTCGCTCTGGTGATACATGTGTGAGCAAACCAGGCTGGGCACCTTGAAGCCCTCACCACCTCCCCTTCCAGAGAGAGAGCCTACTTCTGGTGAGAGAGCCCAGACCCCCTGCCACAGAGGACCTGAGAGCTGGCCAAAAGAAGCCTTCTTGGCTCTTCTCTTGTCATCAGTTGTGGGGATCAGGAGGTCAGCAGCCTTCCCTGATTTCAAAGGCCTTCTAATTATTCCAATAACTCATCTTCAAGAAATGAAAGGCCACTTTTGAGGAGGAATCCTTCAATTGGGCTCTATGGGCAGAAGTGACTCGCATATACCCAACTGAGAGACCACCGCCCTTTTGCCGTCCTATCCCTCCTGCCCCACCCAGGCCAGACCCAATACCAAGATCAGTGGAGGAACTGGAATATTCACTCTCCTCATGGGATCTAGCCCGGCTCAGCTTCCCACCTGCTTCGGCATTGGATGAGATCAGGAGAGGGGACCACACAGCATGACGTTTCAGACCCCAGTGGTGGAGCAACGGGCAAAACCTGCCCTGAAGAACTCCCTCCCTGCACAGGGCAGAGACACTCTGGAATGTCTCCCCTGTGCCCTGCCTGTGGCACCCTTCCAGATGACCTGGCCCTGGCCAGTTGCAGAGGATGGGAGCCGAGGTCCATGCCAATCAGCTGCCTGCACCAGTGCAGTGCAGCCGGTGGTGGGCATCAGCCAGAGGGTCAAGATGAGGCTGAGTGAGAAGGAGGACCTGGGCATGCTGGGGGAGTGGGGCTCTTGGGAGAGCATCCATGCAGAGCCTCCCAGGACCCCCATGAGAGTCTGCCACACTGCATCTTCTTCGGGAGCTCTTTCCAAGCTCCTAGATATGCAATGCATGTTATGCAGAATGGGGGAACCTGAACACACACACACAGCTGCAAAATGGTCATTAGGGCAGAGAACTGGTTGTTAAATTATTTGAATCCCACCACTGGGGTGTATGTGTATCTGTGTGTGTATACACACATACATACATACATAACACAACACAACACAACTATTGATCCCATTTCTTAGATGAAATGCTTACAGAAACATTTATATGAGGAGATTCTTATTAATTATGAAATTCTCAGGAAAAAATTCGTAAAGATGGTATATCTAAGGCATTCTGTACACAAATCAGATACTGTGAAGGCCTTTACTTTAAAGGTTTCAATATTTCTTTAACAGATATATACTGTTATATGTTATATTTGTGGCAATATCATATTGCCACCAAGCACTTTTTCTACTAAGAGTGTACGGTTCTGTATTCACATCAAAACTTTAATATTTCTAATTCTACCAATATTTGGGCATTTAGGCATTTAATATTCGATGAGATGGGCGCAAGAGAATTCATATATTGATTGTGGTCTGCAGAGCTCCCCTCCCATGGAGTCAATAGTAACTGCAATCTTAGTATTAAAATCCAGAAAATTGTTGAAAAATTGCTTTCTTAGTATTTAGAATACTTCGTATTCCTAGCATTTAGAAACTAAGGATATTAAGGATTAGGTATTATTTATTATGATTTAATGTTATCTAACACCAATTATTCTGTTGCACACTTGTACTTGATAAGCCACTCTGATTCATTTATCCATATCAGCAGAAAAGAACCAATAATAAAGAAAACAAGTACATACATTGTCTTTTGGGGGATTGAACTGACCTAGCAGGAACATATAGTTGCACAGTGAGGAGCTGAGATACTGAATAAATGTTCTGGCATTTTCTTGCTTTCCATTGGATTCACTGGAGAGGAGAGGAGAGGAGAGGAGAGGAGAGGAGAGGAGAGGAGAGGAGGGGGAGGGGGGGAGGGGAGGGAGGGAGGGAAAGTAAAGTGTTATGCAGAGTTGGGTCAGTATGAAGAGAAGTACTGCAGTACAGAGTACAGACACTACATAAATCAGATACATAAACTTTGGATTTTAGATATACATAGGCAAACTCATTAAAATCAGCAATCTACTCAGTTTACTGATTATTTCATTTTTTCTCTGTTCCACCCTCTGTTCCCATATGGAAGTTCTTGCTTTAAATTATTTTTCAAAGAAAGTTCATTTCCAATGTTCCTCACCCAGTCACTTTTCCATTTCTGTTGATGATGATCAACTACGACAGTGATGAAATCCAAATTTTTTTACGACTGGTTCTTTGTGTGTGGCTTGGAGGGCATGGTGTGGCTTGGTGGGTGTGGCTTGGTGGGCATGGCAGGGGAAGGATACTGCAAAATCTCCATTCCCACCCCATTCTGGGGCCAGCCGGTTCTCCAGCTGGCCCCAGAGTTCTCCGAAGTACTCAAAATTTCCACTACCGGTTCTCCAAACTGTTCAAAATTTCTGCTACTAGTTCTCCAGAACCTGTCAGAACTTGCTGAATTTCACACCTGAATTATGATATCACATCACAGCCCAGGTTTTTTTTAGAAGCCAAATCACTTTTATATTGGATCACCCAACATTTTGCCATCAGCAGACCAGGTTTCTACCAATAGTTGTCATATTGTCATGCAGGATTCTGCAATTCGTCTGCTTGTTCAGCTGTAGATGGTAGAATAAAGAGTCCTGAGAATTGTAAACAACACCAAGTCTCTTCAAATTATATTTTATAGCATAAATCTAGTAGCAGCAACGATAGTGGTACAACTCCTAGAGGGGCACACACAATAGAATTCCCTGCAACTATGTCCTCTTGGAATGCAATAATGTGCAATGTTGCCATAGAAACAGTATGCAGTTGTATGTCTTTTAAGTTTGCAATGGTGTTTCAATTTCTACACTCCTTTAAAATAGAAGTTTTGCTTTTCAAAGCAGAGAGAAACAGAAAGAGAAAAGACAGGTATCATTTTGGCATAGATCTTGTGTCTGTTAATAAGGCAGAATTCTAGGCCATTGAGTATTAAAAAATATAGCTGCTTGTATGTGCAAATTAAACAAAACAAAACAATATGGTAAGAATATGTACAGTTTGTTATACCTTAATCAAATAACAAATATCTGATGACTAGATGTTTTTCAAGTTGGAAAAGAGTGATTCAACTCCATAAAAACAAGAGCATGTTCCACTCACAGTTGTCCATTTAGTTTGTGCAGTAATGAAATTCTGATCAGTTATGGAAATGTACTCTTTAATCAGTAATTTCTATCTCTTATCCACTTTTTTTCCACTGTGAAAAATAGCCTAGGTTGATTTCTAATCAAGTTTGGGATTTGCAGAAAATTCTTTCTCTGATCAGTTTGCTTAAAAATGAGCAAATCAAAGCAACCTATTTTGATGTGAAAGAAACTGTTCTGGAATTATTACTATCATTTTGAGCTAGACCTGCTGGAAAAATAAAATTGGAAGAATTTGTGTGTATGTGTGGATCAAGAATAAACTAACTCAGAGAAGTAGAAGTTGCTGACAGAAAATCCTAGCAAAATGCTGTCCACAAGGTCACCAAGAGATGAAAGCAACTGATGCACAACATAGCTTTGATGTTTAATAAAGACATTAGATCATTGTATCTATGGTTTTCTCTAATGTCTTCCTTATAGTGCTTCACTTGCTTCCACCTGACTCCTCATAGCGGGGCTTCATACACTAACAACTTTCAGTTGTACTAAATGTGTGAAATGTTACAGACTATGCATTTAAATATAAGAAAAGAAAAAGGAAACAGCAGTGAGATGTTAAACCCCACCCCCTCTGCTTCCTCTAGTGTACATGTGGATGAATGTTCCCAAATAAATCAGCTGTTTAGTCACAGTACCTTTTTTCCATGAGACACAAAGATAGATGTTACTCATGCAAATGTGCAAAAACTTTGCTGGTAACAAACAAGAGGAAAAAAGGGCTAATTAATGTAATTACTACTGTCATTATAATTTTAATGTAACCACAGAGACTTGCACCCAGCAACATCAGAGCTGTCACATTTGCAAACTGCATAATTAGTTCTGTCTCTTTTGCATCTGGTCTATCAAACAGACTTTTACCCTAAATTGTCACTCGGAAAAAAAAAATGAAAATGTCATTAAAGGTCTCACTTAATCAGAACAAATCTAGAAAATTATAAACTGGAAATTAAGTAGAAAGCTTTCTTTAAAAGATAAGTCCTGTGAAAAAGCAACAATATTGAAAAGAAAGAACAGGATATGAGAGTGGATGTATAATGAATGCCAAGTTTATTAATCATTTCCCAGGAGTTTGGAGGCTAATCAGAGAAAAAAAAATCAAGATCCTTCAATACTGTCTCATCTATACATCCACCCATACATCTTACTCTCCTAGAGGGAAACAGAAAACAAATTTTCCCTTTTTTGGTTACAAGAGAACAGATCACTGCCCTGAGGACTTTGCAATCTATAATTTGGCACTGCTGAAACAATATGGAAAGGAAGAGCCAATGAGGGGGATATAAATATAGAAGACTATAACATTGATTGCAAGGAGCTGATAATATATTTGAACATTTCTCTAATACTGTATATATCATACATACATACAACATTGGCATTCCATGCAAATAAGAGATTAAATGTCAAAGTGAAAATGTATACCACAATGTTTTCTGTTTCCTGCTGAACTGATGGATGAGATTTGCCTTGTCGGCTTTCTATATCAGTCACAAAACCTTATTGTCAACTCTCAAAAACAATTCTAGCTGAAGCCATATTTCCTTGCTTTCTTAGTTGCCATACTTATTGGGGGTGGGGGGAGGAGACTTATGGAATGTAGAATGTTTTCCTCCAATGTACCAGACATAACAACAATAAGGCTCCTGAAAACAAAGGCCAAATCAACATGCCCTAGCAATGATAGGAGGGAGTGCTGAGAAGTTTATCACCTGCTTTATTGGCTAACGTGACCTCTGACACAAGCGGGTGGACAGTATCTATTTTTTAATTATACCAAAAACATGGGAATGATTCAGTGTTGGTTTCACATTTGACCATGCTGATATGTTGTACCCAATAAGCAGGATTTTTGAGGAAGCCAAGGCCTCAGAGTCTCGAATTGGTTGGGAGCAATACTCAGAACCATGACACTTATTTGGGTTGCAGGTATGAACCCAGGCCCAAGTCACAAGCTGATGAGTCAAACTGGGTATTACTACTAGAACATGTGACAAGGCCTCTGTAAATGTTAATTTCTGAAAAACCACAATTTGTCAGCTGATGTTCTCAGTGAGAGAATAAGATTTTTCATACCAAAAAGCAAAGCTTTCAGATACACTAAACCCAGCATTAACCAAGATTTCTAGGTCTAAAAGTAAATTCACAGGTGAAATCTAGGTAGAATATATTTTACAGCATTTAATGCAGGGGTACCCTGGTTATTTTATCAAAACATGATTTCATAATTAGATAGCTAGGCTGTAAGAATCTGAGCTACATCAAACACTAAAGGGGCATCGGATCTGTTATGAGCAAGGACTTGAAAAGCATGTGCCTTGTGAGCAATGGCTTTGCAAGCTGATCCTCTTTGACCTTCAAGCTTCTCTATTACAAGAACATGCATCATAATGACAATGCCTAGGAGGCAAAGGTGAAAGATGTGAAGAGAGGTTGCAAGATTTTCTCATTTGAAAAAGGCAATGATGAGAGGTTATGTTTTTATTTCCAAGTTGCTTCTACCCAGATGTCCTCTGAAGAATTAGGAGAAAGTCTCCCATGTTAAGAAAGGTCTTCTAATAATGAATTCAAACAAGAATAAAGAATGTATCTTCTCCCTTCCTACATATTTATTCAGGGAAATGATGATAGATAGATAGATAGATAGATAGATAGATAGATAGATAGATAGATAGATAGATAGATAGATAGATAGATAGATAGATAGATAGATAGATAATGATAAGGACAGACACACAGAGAGATAGACAGACATAGAGATAGAGAGTTGATACAGATAGATGATAGAGATAGAGATCGTTAGCTACAGTGGTGGGATTCAGCTGGTTCGCACCAGTTCAAGTGATTC
Organism: Ahaetulla prasina; assembly: GCF_028640845.1. Taxonomy (NCBI): domain Eukaryota; kingdom Metazoa; phylum Chordata; class Lepidosauria; order Squamata; family Colubridae; genus Ahaetulla; species Ahaetulla prasina. The sequence goes on along the minus strand of NC_080547.1, from coordinate 29,477,292 downwards.
AGCAAACCGGCTGAATCACTATGCCTGGCCCCACCTTGAGGCTTGCCCCTCCCCTCCCAGCTACTCCTCGCCTTTCCTGGCCTCTCCTGAGGCCATTTTGGCATCTTGGCACTCCTTTAACTGCCCCCTCATCCCCCTCCAAGCAAGCGACTCGGTGCAGCCAAAACCCCAAGGCAGCTCTGACAAGGCATCCAGAGGCAGAGGTTGGAGCTACTAAACAGGCAGCCAAGCTAAGTGCCTGAAGGAATCCATCCATTATCTGGAGTCCAGGCACCTTAGTGAGGCCTCAGCTGGACTCCTTGGCAGACGAGGGCTTTGCAGGGGGCCAATGTAGTGTCTGGAGCTGGCTCTGCCCTAAGTAGGCTGGGGGCACCATTGGGGCTTTTGGAAAGAGAGGCTCAAGCTCAGTCCCCATGCGATGCCATGATCCATGAGTTGCTGCTGGCACTGCACAGCTACCTGGGTAGCCTCTTTGTGGGAGGCAGCCTGCAGGGGGGCAGGGGCGATAGCCCTCCCTCCCTCTGTAGGCCCAGCCCAGTGCAATTCCTCCTCCCCCTCCTCTGCTGCCGCCATTCCTGCACCAAATATAGGCCACCCTCCTGGCCCGCGTCTGCTGCCTGGGCATGCCTCTACATCCACCTACACAAGTTCATTGAGCAATTCTCAGAACATGCCCAGCTGCTACTGCCCACCGCAGGTGCGCTCTTCCAGGCCTGTGTGTGGTGACACCAGGCGAGCCCAGAGACACACACAGAGACAAATGAATGGGCAGCTGGGTGTGTGACTGACAGTTGGCTTCCAGAGCCGGAGAGGTTGGAAAAGGGAAGTGGCCAGGCTGCCGCTACTTTCATTGGGGCATGTGGAGTGAGATGGGGCTCCTCTTGCTGTCTCTTCTACCCCCTAGCAGCACTTTCTGCCCCTCACTTAGACACCTGCCCCCTTTATCACTGCAATTTGAGGGTGGCATGTGGAGAGGGGTGGGGCAGGGGAGGAAGGGTATTCTCAACTCCCCGGCCAACTGGCTTCTTCCCAGCAGCTCTTCCGCTGCTTTTCATCATTGGCCATCAAAGACAAGGTTTTTTAAAGGCAAAAGAGCTTGCCCCACCCACCACCACCCAGATGTCCTTCCTTCCCCCAAGCATTTCTTTGCCTAACTGATTTCCAGCTCCATCATGTTTCTCGCTGTTGTATGCAGGGAAATAAAAGTTTGTGGGACTAAAAACAAAAGTTCAATCAATCAGTTCCAAGTTCTTGTGAAGAAAAAAAATCTTGCAAGGTTGGAATTGATTGAACATTTTTTAGTCCAACAAACTTTTGTTTCCCTGGACACGATAGCAAGAAACAGAGCGACAGAGCTGGAAATCAGGTAGGCAAAGAAATGTTTGGGGGAAGCGAGGGCATCTGGGTGGTGGTGGGTGGGGCAAGCTCTGTGGCACAGTGGTGCAATGGAGAAACGGGCAATGGAGGGCAAGGGAAGGAGGAGGCCTCTTCCCCTGCTCCTCCTTCCCTTATGCTGGCCACTCCATTTTCTGTTTCTCCATTGCAGCATAGCACAACACCCAGGATCCACTTTGATAGCCGGGATGGGGGAGAATAATTTGCCTGGGCAAACTTACCTTGTGCTCTCCCCCAAACTGGGCTGAGATTTGATCATGCTGCCAACTTAATTTCTTGCTTCTCTCACTTTTGCCTGCAGACTGACCAACACCCCCTGAATGCAGCTCGAGGGGAGGGGGCAAATCCCTCCCTCCACTTCCCCCCAATTCTTTGCCTTCCCGCACAAGCTCTCAAGAGCATCAACTTTTTGTTTCTATGGTAACCCTCCCCCTCTTTGTTCCTCGGAAACCTCACCTCTTAAAGGAGCTGCATCCAGAAGGCTGAAACAGTATTTTGTTTTATTTTGTTTTATTTTTTTATTTTTGTCACAACATCATATAAAAAGGATTATATAGTATATAAACATATATATGAGTAAATATTAGGAGGTATAAGCATCAATATATATATAGGAAGAAGAAAAGAAAAGAAAAAAAACAATAGGACAGGAACGGTAGGCACGTTTGTGCGCTTATGCACGCCCCTTATGGTCCTCTTAGGAATGGGGTGAGGTCAATAGTAGAAAGTAGCAAGTAGCAAGACCTACATGCAGACAAGCACCCTCAAAAACAGCCGTTTGGCAAAGGGTGGAAATTTAACAGCCTGTTCGCTCAGGGTGGCTCATCCCACATGTGCAGCAGAGCTGGAGGACACAGAGAGGCCACACCTCCCATGACAGCCAACCTGACCCTGGGCAAACTGGTTGTTAAATTATTTGAATCCCACCACTGGTTAGATGATATATAAGAGAAGGGGGGGGTTAAAATTAATTCAAGTACTACAAAAAAGCATTACTAACAGTTTGGTATGATGCCTGAACTGATTGACACTGTTTGGTTTTCTAACTGGAAATTAAAAACAGAAATTGTGATCTGAAGAGTGTATACATCTGTCTGTATGTGAGTGCTTTGCAAACTAGGGAATGTGCAAAATGTTTTTTTATAAGTATATGAGTTCTGAATAAACAAAAACAGTTGTATCCATGGCTTAGTTCTCTAGGGACTAAATCAGAGGTGGAAAACAGGCTTTCCTGTTTTAAGTTTTAGTTAAGATCCACTAAATAGCTATTGGATGCTCAAAAGGAATGGGCCAAAAGTGGTTCTTTTCCTATTATGGAGAAGAATGAGAGACTCAGTAGTGAAAGAAAAAATAGAATTACCACTGTCTCCATTCCCAGAAAATATAGGTTTATTGAAATATAGAGAGAGGTCTTAGCAGAGATCCTTAAGAAATATACATTTTTATTTATTTATTTATTTGTCAAACACAACAGTATATATAAGTATAAGCATGAAATAACCATACGAATTGGATACAATCAAAGGGAACATTAGGACAGGAATGGTAGGCACACTGGTGCTCTTATGCACGCCCCTTACAGACCTCTTAGGAATGGGGTGAGGTCAATAGTAGATAGTCTTTGGTTAAAGCTTTGGGGATTTTGGGAAGAGACCACAGAGTCAGGTAGGGCCATGGTAGCTCAGGCTGTAAAGAAGCCTGTTATTAAAACACAGCAGCCTGCAATTACTGCAGGTTCAAGCCCAGCCCAAGGTTGACTCAGCCTTCCATCCTTTATTAGGTAGGTAAAATGAGGACCTAGATTGTTGGGGGGGCAATAAGTTGACTTTGTAAATATACAAATAGAATGAGACTATTGCCTTATACAATGTAAGCCGCCCTGAGTCTTTGGAGAAGGGCGGGATATAAATGTAAAAAAAAAAAAAGGTAGTGCATTCTAGGCATTAACAACTCTGTTACTGAAGTCATATTTTCTACAATCAAGATTGGAGCAGTTCACTTTAAGTTTAAATCTGTTGTGTGCTCGTGTATTGTTGCGATTGAAGCTGAAGTAGTGTTTGACAGGAAGGACATTGTAGCAGATGGTTTTATGAGTTATACTCAGGTTATATATAAGTTTTATGTGTGTGTGTGTGTGTGTGTGTGTGTGTGTGTGTGTGTTATATATTTAACACTTTAAGGTACTTGTCATCACCTTTAAAACGCTCCATGGCCTAGGGCCGGGATATTTACGGGACCGCCTACTGCCACCATTAGCCTCTCACCGACCAGTGCGCTCTCACAGAGAGGGCCTCCTCCGGATACTGTCAGCTAAACAATGTCGGCTGGCGACCTCTAGGGGGAGGGCCTTCTCTGTGGGGGCCCCTACCCTCTGGAACGAGCTCCCTCTGGGGCTTCGTCAACTCCCCGATCTCAAGTCCTTCTGCCGCGAGCTGAAGACGCTGCTGTTTCGAAGAGCAGGACTAGCCTGAATGTAGTTTTAAATTGGGATTTTTAAAAAAGGGGTTTAAATGAGGTTTTAAATTTGTATTTAAAAGTTAGAGCATCAATTGAATTTAACTATCTATTCTTTAGCTGTTTTTTATCTATTATATGTTTTCTGTTGTTTTTTGTCTGTGAACCGCCCTGAGTCCTTCGGGAGATGGGCGGTATACAAATATAATAAATAAATAAATAAATATATAAGGTTATATATAAGTTTTGCTTAACTGTTTTATTTTATCCCAAACCTACTACTCCAGTCTTTATTTCACCTACCTGCTGCTAATCAATACTCTCTTCTGTCCCTTGTTCATCAGTATGACAAGGGCTTAACTGGTTTGCAGTATTCTGCTCATGGCTTTAAATTACTAGCAGGTGAAGCTGCCCTGAGCTGGGTTGATTGAGCTGAAATGTTTAGTAACACAAGCATCTAATTTGCTTTCTGTTTCTGAACATGGCATTAAGGAAGAAGGAAAGCATAACTGATCTATTTAACATCATGGTGCAGTCTTTTCACAGATACAGCTGCAGATATAGCTGATCAAACTGCATGCAGCTGAGATGCCAAGTACTTCATACATTAAAATGCACCACAGTAGAGTTGTTTTGTCATGGCAGGTCCTGAAGCTGTGGGTCTATGTAGAGAAAAGTGTTACACTTAGAAAAACCAAAAGTAAACATACAGACTGGGCAAAACCAGGCTTAATAGCAGTAACTGTGAGAGGGATCTTGGAGTCTTAATGCACAACCAATTAAATATGAGACAACAGTGTGCAGCAGCAGCAGCAGCAAAAAAAGCCAATGTAATCCTAAATTGCATTGGCTTTTTAGCTTAACAGAGGGATACAGTCCCATCGGCTTAACAAAGGGTTACAATCAAGATCAAGTGAGGTACTAATACTACTCTATAAAGCAGGGGTGAAATGTAAAATTTGTTACTACTGGTTCTGTGGGTGTCGCTTGATGGGAGGGTAATGTGATTGGATGGGCGTGGCCAGAAGAGCCTTTTAAAAGCATTTTTTTACAACCTCTTTGGCCCGAAGAGGTTGTAGAAAAAATGCTTTTAAAGGGTTCTGACAATCCCAGCTGAGCCACGTGATCATCAGAGGCTTTTTTTTACTTTTAAAAGCATTTTTTTGGCTGAAGAAAAAATGCTTTTAAAAGTAAAAAAAAAAAACCTGTGATGATCGTGTGGCTCAGCTGGGCATTGGGGGTGGAGGGATTTTTGCTACCAGTTCTCCAAACCACCTGCCACCATCGCTACCAGATCGGGAGATCCGGTCCAAACCAGGAGCATTTCACCCCTGCTATAAAACCTTAGTAAGATCACACCTAGAATACTGCATCCAGTTTTGTTCACCACACTATAAAAAAGACGTTGAGATTCTAGAAAAAGTGCAGAGAAGAGTAACCTAGTTGATTAGGGGACTGGAGGCAAAAACATATAATGACCGGTTGCAGGAACTGGGCAGAGTTAGTCTAGTTAAGAGAAGGACCAGGGGAGACATGATAGCAGTCTTCCAATATTTGAGAGGCTGTCTGAGGAGGAGGTCAAAGTATTTTCCGAAGCACTCGAAGGCCAGACAAGGAATAATGTATGAAAACTGATCAAAGAAAGATTCAACCTAGAAATGAGAATTTTTCTGATAGTGAGAACCATCAACCAATGGAACAGCTTTGCCTTCAGAAGTTGTGGGAGCTTCATCACTGGAAGCTTTTAAGAAGAGTCTGAATTGCCATTCGTCAGAAATGGTGTAGGGTCTCCTGCTTGGTGGGGGGGTTGGACTAGAAGACCTACAAAGTCCCCTCCAACTCTGTTAATCTGTCACACTTCATTATATTTGACAAATAATGTTTGATTCTCAACTTCATTCAGAGATTTAATCAAAGATTTGAACTTAGAAAATTGGGTCCTTGTCCAGTATCAGTATGAATGTATATGTAAAAATATTGGACATCATTCTTCTCTTTTGGAAAGCTATCAGTCAGAATAGAACTTGAAGGGACTTTGGAGGTCTTCTAGTTCAATCCCCTGCTTAAGATAAGATGAGATGATGACATGAGATCATGTAAGATAAGATAACTTTATTTTTAATTTTTTTTTTACTGTGAGCATATTGACCCACATTAAAAATGAAATACTTTTGCCTGCTCTCAAGAGAAAGTATATATCTACCCAAACATATACATAACACACTTATACACATGGTATATACATACATATATAGATGCACCACACATATACACACGCACGCACACGCGCACACACACACACACACACACACACACACACACACACACACACACATTCGTAGGTTTTCACGGATATAGGTATGTATTGGTCTTTGCATATTCGTGTCTTTTCCTGTGTAACGTTGAGAGTATCTTGGCGACGTTTCAGTGAGGTCTCACTCATCATCTTCAGGATGGTGCTTTCGGCTTCATGCTTGTGTGAGCAAAGCGTGGTCGGAGCTGTCGTCTTTCTATCAATACTGGTGTGGAGGTGGGGATTGTTGCTGTGAGTGTGTCATGTCCCACTCCCACTCCGATGAATGAGTCAAGGAAGTCCATAACAAACTTGGCAACGAAACCTTTGCAGCTTGCCAAGTTCCTTCGAGGTTTATCAGGGCAGGCTGGAGTCCAAGTTGTGACTTCAGCGATAGAGTCCGGTATCAGCAAACTAGATAAGACTTTGCTTGACTCAAGGTTGGAATGCCAAAAGCAGGTCCTTTATATAGGCTGTGGGGTGTGGCTCCATGACTCAGCATTTATCCAGGCCTGCCCCACCCCTCCTTCTGCTGGTGTCGCCTCTCAAATCTCCGGAAGCGAGGGTCCTCCCACCCTGAATTGTCTTCAGCTGGATCTGCTGTCAGAAAAAGGGAGGGGTCAGAGGGAGTAGGGCCAAGTAATTCCAGCACCTGGCTGGCTTCCTGCTCTGACGGCTGAGCCAAAGAAACACACACTGTATGAGTGAGGTTTATCGGGCTTGTCCTTTCACTCCTGGAATCCTCTCCGGGCATGGGGCTAGGGCCGGGGGCTGGAGGCATGACAGGCAGTTCATCTTCATTATCAGACTCGGAGTCTGATAAAAGGCCCGGTTGGAAACGGGAGGGGCCCGGCTGAGGAGAGGAGGGAGGACGAATCACAACAGAGTGGGTTGGTTGGTTGTGTGGTGGCATCTTGATTGTAGATGGAGTGTGTGTTTGCAGATTGGTCAGCTGTTTCGTAGCATCCTGTGTGGGTGTGGTCCTAGTCTTTTGTTCCTGAGCTTTGGTGTTGTGGCCTCTGGACTTCTGTGATGTGATGTCTTGAGCAGATGGCTGCGATGCAGCATCCCGGGTTTCAACTCCATAGCCAAGACTCTCACCTCCAGAACCAAATGCCTAGCTGACAAAGACCACCTGAAAACTGAATTACACACTCTCACAAACGTATTAATCTCCAATGGATTCCAAAGAAACACAATTACCAACCTAATCCAAAGGGAGACACCGCCCAAAAACCAAGACACAGAACAAGACAGCGGCATCACCCTCCTCCCGTACATTAAAGGCACCACAGATAAAATCAGCAAAATTCTCCACAAACACAACATCAAGACAGCCTTCTGCACAGACCAAAAAATAGCCAACATCTTAAGAAACCCCAAAGACAAGATCCATCTAGAAAACCAAGGTGTCTATGAAATACCATGCAAAATCTGCCCAGCCACATACATTGGACAAACTAATAGGAGAATAAATGCACGCATCACAGAACATAAGAACGCAGTCAGAAAAGAAGAAAAAACCTCCTCCCTTTTCCAGCACCTTAAAACCACAGGACATGAAATTGATTTTGAAGGAACCAAATCAATCTCCAAAACTGAACACTATAACAAGAGAATCATTATGGAAGCCATCAAAATAGAGAAACACCACCACAACATAAACAAACGGGACGACACCTCCTGTCTACCAGACATCTGGAAACTAGCCTTAGTCAACAAACAAGTCCCAGCCACAAAAATTGACACCGAACCCAGGATAACACACAACGCCACCACCAATCATCCTCACCAGATTCAAACCCAAACCCAACCCACAGACAAAACACAACCATCATCCAGAAGCCAAATCATACTGGCACCACTGGCTGCTGCACCCCCCTTCGATCCCCACACAAAGCAAGCTGACACACGTCAGGAAGACATGACAAGACCTCGGACTTGGAGCCAAACCAAAAAGTGATTTAGAAATAACGCTGAGGTGAAACCTCCATTGTTAATATTTTCTGGGACATACCTTTCCTTTATTCTAAAATCTCCCTGGTTTCCCACATTTACTTGTCTAGAAAGGAGGAGGAGTTATCTTGGAATCAAATGTGAATAAGAGGAATCAGAAAAGTTATAAACTATCAGGAACAGAATTACGCAATAAAAAACAAAGCATTCACACTTCTCCCTTCTCCATCTTATAGCTAAAGTCACAATAATTACACAAAGGATGACTGTAACTTTGTTGCTTGCATCCTTGCAATTTATATTGATATTGATTGTTTCCTAGTATGGTTTGATTGATTATTGTACCATGTGACTGTCACTGGGTGTTGTGCCTTGTGATTCTTGACAAGTATATCTTGTCTTTTTATGTATACTGAGAGCATATGCACTAAAGACAAATTCCTTGTGTGTTTGGACACACTCACTGGCCAAGAAAGAAGAAGAAGAAAAAATCTGTTCTACTTCATTCAAAATTTCAGAAGCAAATCATTTTGCAAATTGGGTGAAAACTATTAGAAAAGAATGCAGGATTCTTTTTTCCCCCTTACTTCCTTTAAATAAATAAAGTAATTAGGGGAAGATAAATCAAAATAATAGCACTCTACAAAGTAAAATTTTCCCAGCTCTTTATTATGATGTTCTGACTCTTACTTTAGAATCTTTGTCTTTGTTCTCAACCAACTGATAAAGGCATGTATTTTGTAATCCCATAAAACTGTAGACAATAATGAGAAACAGGGGCTTGGTTTCACTTCTAAAGAAATGAATTAAAACAATGTTACTCTGGGAGCAACAGTCACCTTGGCTTTGTGAAAGATTCTGTTCTATGAAAGATGCTTGAAGGAATTCATTCATTGTGGAATGAATTCACACAATTGGTCTTGTCACTCAGCAGCAAAATATATTAATAGAAGTCAGTCATGATTGCTGGCATCTTTCAGCACTTTGTTCCATACCATGTAGGCTGGAGAAAGAATAAAAGCTGCATGAATTTTCAAAAAGTCAAAATAAAATCGGGGAAAAATTTATCTGAAAAACATTAGCATCTTTCTACATGAAAATTGGGCACTCATTGCTGTGGACATTCAAAAATCTGGAATCTTCAAATAATACATTGCACTTAATTAACACTTGGCAATAAGCTATTCTAAACCTGTTTCCACTGAGCTCTGCAACTTGTTTAATGTTTACATTATATTACATCAGAGTAGAGCACCTGTAGTGTTCCAGCTACTGTTGCACTCATCTACAATTCCAAGCATTACTCACAGTTGACTATGTTGGCTGATTTTCTAGAAGTTATCATTAAATGATATTTTAAAGACTCATTCTTGTGGTAGAAAGCCTTTGTACCAAGAGAGTATTTCAAATAAGGATACGTAAGTCAGATCTTTATTATGATTAAAAGGATTGTTATGGTTAACAGTATCAACAGCCAACAAGAGCTATTAAGAGAACTGAGCAAGACATGTTGCCACCATTGAGTTCTTGACATTAATCATCTTTCAAATTAACAATACAATCTCAGGCTCAATTATGTATTTATTCCAAATCTATGAAAGAAAATTAATTTTAATATCAAATTTTAATTAAAAATTACAATTAAAAAGATGAAAACTGGTACAAACTAAGAAAAATTAATAATCAAATAGTTCAGAAATTAAAAGTAGAAAAAGAAAATATATATAATAAAGAAAATTAAAGACATATAAAGGATTGAATTGCCTCTTCATCACAAGTATAAACAATTTTAGTAACTTATCACCTCTGAAAATAAAGAAGGTGTTCTCTTCTTCCCTTATCTCAGCTATAAACAAATCCCAAAACTTCATTTAAGCTGGTCTATTCACAATCTCTTCTTATTCTATGTTTGTCAGCTCCACTTTAACCACAGCCATCTTCAGTTCTTCATTTCTTCCATGGAAGTAAAAAATAATAATTTTGAAATTAATATATGAATATGAATATGAGCTACACAGTTCATATCAAGAAGGTCCATTTTTTGATTATGCAATCAGCTCTTGAATAGTCTTCAATTTCTAGAATTTCCAAAGTTTCCATTGAGTCCCAAATGAGGATGTAGATGAGAAAGCTTTCCCCAATTGGCCATTTTCTGTAGCTACTATTTACCTCTAAAGAAAAATCCTGCTCTTGTAAAGTTGTCTTAAAAAAATTACCCTTCCTTTGAAGTAATTTGGAAAAATTGTTCACCTAATTTTTCTAATCAGAGATTCAATGGAGAATATTGAAAGCCCATTTATGCTTAGCTCTAGTTCTCTTCAAAAATCTAATTGAAATGTGGCCGGATAATCAGTATACTCCAAATATGAATGGAATTACAAAGTGATGATACTCCCAAGTACCTCAACCAAAAGGTATATATTTGAACAGTATAATTATCCACTTCTCCAGATCAAGGGAAGATTTCTTCAGTAAAAGTCTTGTAATTGCTTCATTTAAGCAGTGAACATAAAATACTTTCATTGAATATAGAGGTAGCTATGACTTATTTGATCAACCTCAAATCATGTAAACATTTACCATGGTCCACAGTCTTAAAGTCTACAAAATACATAGAAGAATGGATTAACAATAGCATTTGGACAAATTGTCCCCAAAAGTGCTTTTTCAAAAGGCAACTGGACTTTCTTTTTAAAACAACAACAACAAGAAAGTCCAGTTGCTTTTTTTAAAAAAGCATCTTTGGGACAACCATGACCTGGATGGTTGAGAATTTCCATAGTCATTTGGATGAATTCTTAATCAAAAAAGATAAAAATCAAGAAATGTCATGAAGTGAGGAAGCCAAGAATGGTTCAGATGATTTCAAGGTGTCCCAAATCCAAAACCATGTTGTCAAATCATTCTCTCTTGAAGATTTGGATTGGCTCAGCTTTCCTTTAAAGCTACAGTGAATAGATGCTGCAATTTAGCATTTTTGCATACTAATTTCCACAGGTTAAAGAGAAATCCATATGACTCAATCACGCCAGATGGTATTGGAATTTTCAATTTTCACTGCTGGAAAACAGCTTTTTGTGTGAGCAGGAAGTAGAACTGCAAGAACCATCCCCTCAGACAGAAATGAATGGGTAAGTGGCAGCATTAGTGTGGTTTTTAAAGAAGAAATTAAATGAAAAAAGTTAGTAACAGAAGAGGTAATATCTTTTAATAGATACTTTAAATCAGTTTATGAGAATGGCATGCTACAAGACATTGGTCCAAAGGTGCACTTTCAAAATGCAACTGAACTTTATTTTTCCTTGAAAATATTTCACTTCTCATTTAAGAAGCTTCTTCAGCTTCTTCATCAGAACTGAAGAAGCTTCTTGAATGAGAAGCAAAACATCTTCAAAGAAAAAGGAAGTCCAGTTGCCTTTTGAAAAAGCACCTTTGTGACAACCATAACTAGGATGATTGAGAATCTCCATAGACATTGGGCTTTCAATAGCATTTTAGTCTTAGTATTATCTCTATACTATTTTCTTTATTCCAGTACAAATGTTTTACCTTATCACAGTGTTCTTCAATACAATATCTTTCCAATGTTTTCAGCCAGACTGCTCAGTTTTCCTAACCAATTTTGTCAGCATAGAGAATCATGCCAAAAGGCTTCTAGAAATATAAGCTGTGAATTATGACACTAAGACAGGCATAAAAGAGAGCAAATTAGGTAGTATTGTTTCAGGCTTTGGACAGGCTTTTATGTAGATATCCATCAGTCTTCAAACCATGCACAGCCATAAATCTCAATGTTCCAGGCACTCAACTACATTCAGGAATTTGTTTACCAGTCAACATTTCAAAGACATGATATGGATGGAAAAGTTGCTTTATTCCAGACAGAGAATAAATATATTAGTAGCAAGTAAGCCAGCCTAATGAAAAATACAGGACCATGGATTCTAAGACCTTTTCTCCCATTTTTCTGAGTAAATGAACTATAGGGTATTGTTTTGCCAGCCTTGAGCATTGGCAAGATCTACTCAAAATTTACATAATGCTTCTGTGTGTCTGAGAATGCTAGTGCCGGCATTGTTTGTTATAACCCTTACTCCATTATTTTATTACATTAAGCTTACAAATGTGGCTTTAGGAAATTGTTTAATATTGCAGAAGAACATTTCTCCAATGGGTGTTATGCATATCATGGGTTCTGGGTCTCCAAGATTTCAGTTGCAGATGGCTCACTATTTTTTGATCACTTAAAAAAGATTGAACAAAATTCACACTTTTTTCATAGTTAGGATAGTAAGAAAGGAATTTTTAAAAAATAATGAGAAAGAAAACCTGACAATTTTATCAGATTTAAATGTTTTTTTAAAAAAAAACTTTAAAGATGAAAGCAAATCTCAGCTGGGGATCCAGGTTGCCAACTTTTTCCTAACTTCTCATTTTCTTTGATGGCCACAAGCAGGAATAAGAGTGTTATCTTCAGTAGAATCTCATGGTTGATATAGAAATTCATTACTTATCTTTTGTTTAAATTTATATTTCAACTCAGATGAGTCTTGATCTTAAAACAAGTAAATGAATACTAAAATTCCTTGGTATGAGCATTTTTATGGTTATTGAAAATATTAAGAGAGGAACACATTCTGAAGGAGTTTGTTGTACAGCTTGAGAGAAACATTACTTGGGTACCACATAGATATCTGCAGAAACCCATCTTCTGTAAAGGTTAAGAGCTGGCCAATCCCATTATGGGAAACAGAATACCTGAATTACACAGGTGCTAAACCACTTAAGACTTTTCAGTTCAATACCAATGCCTTAAATTGTCCCTTGAAATAACTGGCGAGCAATGCAAATGCTTAAATGCAGGTATTATGAAAACCCTGCATTGGTTAATAAAAGATAAAGGTAAAGGTTCCCCTCACACATACGTGCTAGTCATTGCCGACTCTAGGTCATCTCCGTTTCAAAGCCAAAGAGCCAGCGCTGTCCAAAGACATCTCCGTGGTCATATGGCCGGCATGACTCAACACCAAAGGCACACGGAACGCTGTTACCTTCCCACCAAGGTGGTCCCTATTTTTTCTACTTGCATTTTTATGTGCTTTCGAAACTGCTAGGTTGACAGAAGCTGGGACAAGTAATGGGAGCTCACCCCGTTACACGGCAGCACAAGGGATTCGAACCGCTGAGCTGCTGACTTTTCAATCGACAAACTCAGCGTCCTAGCCCCTGAGCCAACCGTGAGCCGCATTGGTTAATACCATAGTCTAAATGTTGTATTTTATATCAACTGTGCCTTGTGGATATTTTAAAAGAATTTTGTCAATGTCAACTAGGCAATAATAATAGCAATAAAACTTAGACTTATATACTGCTTCACAGTGCTTTAGAGCCTTCTCTAAGTGGATTACAGAGTCAGAATTTTGCCCCCAACAGTTTGGGTCCTCATTTTACCCACTTCGGAAGGATTGAAAATTGAACTGCTCAGAATTAAAAACTCCTGGAGTGAGCAGTGAGTTAGCATGCAATAATGCATTCTAACCACTGTGCTACCATGGCTCAAACAAGGAGTTTCAAATAAATGTGTTTTGGACATTCATCACTGTAGAACAAGAATATGTCAATACCAGCTCATTCCTGAGATGTTCCACACATTTGTAAGTGCTTTAGATAGATTGCCTAGAATTTAAATTAAGATCTTCCGGGTTATGAAGTTTGTGTTCCATTCCACTTTGCCTTTATAAACTTACCTCAGTTAAGAAGTAGCTATTGTTCAATGCATATTTTTCTCCTTGTTTTTATAAATACATTGTAATTAACACATACTGCCTGAAGCTGGGAGAGGATGGGTGTAGAAACTCATTTTCTTCCTACTTATTTTTCTCACATAGATATAAATTGAAATATCCCTGTTATGTGCAAATTACCTTTTGATGAACTCCAGCTTATACAGAATCTTTTTAACAACATTTTTATCAGTTCTTTTAATTATTGGATCCAATTTGGAGTGAAAAAGGAATACAGAAAGGAGGGAGAGTATGTGCTTGGTTGTATGTGGGAAAGTAGTAGGAGTAGAGATGTTAAAACCAACCACATTTTTCATAACACCTCCCAAAGGAATATGTTTGTAATGTTATTTTCCTTCCCATTAAATCCAAAGCAGCATTGTCCCTTTGATTGCTCTTTACAAGTCAAACTTCGAGAATCCCACTAAATATGAGCTAATCAACATATTGTGAAGTTTTGCTATGGGGAAAAATCAACATAAGGTATATGAATAATCTATCTCTGTGTCACTTTCTCTCTCTCTCTCTCAGACACATCAAAGATCAGTCCTGATCTCTGAACTCTTGACGGAATCAAAGCAGAATAGAACCTTGCAATTAACTAATGTATTTTCAGCTTGTAAATCATCTGCCCTTTTAGTTGAATGTTGCATAAAACTAATTTAATTTGGTCATCATTTCCATCATTCTCCGATGAGACATCTTTTTAAATCTAACCAATTATTCTCCATTTAATTATTTTTGGTCCATTACTGTGGCCATTATTCGAACCTTTGGGAGTTGGCTGAGTTTAAACTGCCTTAAAAGGTAGCACTTCAATAGCCTTTAGAGTTCTTCGACAGCACTCTAAACCAGTGCTTGAATGGGATGCTGGTTTCTGTGTCTCACTTATCAAAATTTTGTTACATTTTTTAAAAGGCTATTGCCAATTTAGAGCAGTGCTAAATGAAAACATAATATAAAAATCTATAAACATGGATTAATTCATTCATTCAATTTCTATAGCCATCTATCTCAAACAAGCAATTCTAGGTGACATCATAAAATCCATTAAAACCAAGTACAAGTAATAATAATTCCCTTCTTACCTCTATGGGTAGTCTGTGTCTTCCTCAATCTTGGGTCCTTTACCAGAGATCTGGGAGTTGGAGGGTTCTGCAGAACATCTTAGCTGTTCCTAATATTACATCTTCTGGACAGAGAGCTATGAAGTTATTCCTGGGATTTGTTGTAGCCTCTCTCCCAGCTTAAAAGTCATAGACCCAAGTGATTCCATTATAACTGAAACCACTTTGGCTTCTACATTCCACATCCTGCAATTGCACAGCCTGCAATTACTGCAGGTTCAAGCCCAGCCCAAGGTTGACTCAGCCTTCCATCCTTTATAAGGTAGGTAAAATGAGGACAATAAGTTCACTTTGTAAATATACAAATAGAATTGCCTTATACACTGTAAGCCGCCCTGAGTCTTCGGAGAAGGGCGGGATATAAATGTAAATAAATAAATAATAAATAAATAAATAAATAAATCCTTTCTAGTTCCTCCTTCAGTACCTGATAGCTCTCCAGTTTCACATACTCCTTCTTCCTGATACACTGTGTATGTATGTAGGTATGTGTGTATTTTGAGAAAAAATATAACCATAAATATTAGTAGAACCAGGAAAATGAGATCCTTAACACATTCTCAGCCCCAGGCTTGGGCATATAACCCCTGTGTGTGTGTGTGTGTGTGTGTGTGTGTGTGTGTGTATGTTTTCTGAGATTTTCGCGGGTGTTTGTATGTAGGTCTTTGGTTATTCGGGTTTTCTCCCACGTAAAATTGGAAATGTCTTGGCGACATTTCGACGAAGTCTCATTCGTCATCTTCAGGCTTCAGCTTCGGGCTTCTGGGACACACTCATAGAATAGAATAGAATAGAATAGAATTTTATTGGCCAAGTGTGATTGGACACACAAGGAATTTGTCTTGGTGCATATGCTCTCAGTGTACATAAAAGAAAAGATATGTTCATCAAGGTACATATGTATATGCTCATATATATATGCTTATATATTATATAGTTATTTTCATGCTTATACTTATATATACTGTTGTGACAAATAAAATAAATAAAATAAAGAAATAAAACCAGTTACAAAATAACATTACTAAGAATTCTCCAATACCTCTTGAGTCCTCAGGAAGGCTTTCATAGCATTATATTCCATGTATCTTGATGAAGAGGACTGTGATTCTCAAGAGTTCATGAAACAACATATTGCTTAGGCTTTACGGAGCCACAAGACTTCTCATTGTTTTTAGTATGAGAAACTAACACAATTGTCTTCTGACAACTGCTTCACAATAGACAGCTTCAAAGTGTTGTGAAACAGTAAACATCACTGTCTTCCACCATTCAATGACATATAGATTAACAGAGTTGGAAGGGACCTTGTAGGTCATCTAGTCCAAACCCCCCAGTAGACCTTACACCATTTTTGACAAACGGCAGTCCAGTCTCTTACTGATAGTTTCCAGCGATGCAGCTCCCACAACTTCTGAAGGCAAGCTATTTCATTGGTTGATGGTTCTCACTATCAGAAAATTTATCCTTATTTCCAGGTTGAATCTCTCCTTGTTCAGTTTCCATCCATTATTCCTTGTCTGGCCTTCAGGTGCTTTGGAAAATAGCTTGACCCACCTCCTCTCTGTGGCAGCCCCTCAATTATTGGAAGACTGCTATCATATCTCCCCTGGTCCTTCTCTTCACTAGACTAGCCATGCCCAGTTCCTGCAACTGTTCATCATATGTTTTAGCCTCCAGTCCCCTAATCATCTTGGTTATTCTTCTCTGCACTCTTTCTAGAGTCTCAACATATCTTTTATAGTGTGGTGACCAAAACTAGATGCAGTACTCTAGATGTGTCTTTATAAAATGGTATTAGTACCTCACTTGATCTTGATTGTATCCCTCTGTTAATGCAACTTAAAATTGTATTGGCTTTTTTGGCTGCCCCCGCACACTGTTGGCTCATATTTAATTGGTTGTCCACTAAGACTCTAAGATCCCTCTCAAAGAAGGGAATCAAATGGGTCAGTAAGACAAAATATATCACAGTATCACAATATAAATTCCACACCTTTTTATACATGCAACATGAGATGCATACATGTCTAAAAGGTGGTGAGTATTCCCTGACTCACTGTAAGGCACAAAGAATCAGGACCACTTGTAAGGTTGCAGCAAAGAACATTTATTCAAGCCTGCACACAAGAATCTGGTCAACTGAAGTTCAACACTAAATTGGTGCCAGATAATGGTCAATAGATTTCAAGACGGGTTGGAGTTGGAGTATTTTTGGGAATGCAATGACTCTATGATGTATTTAACTCCACTCTTCATCTCTGTCTGCTCTTTTCCTACAGTCACTTTCCATAGGACATTTTAAGTGGTTTATACCACTTTCTTCCTTTAACACTACTCTTATATGGTAAACTTTCCAGATATATAATATAATATAATATAATATAATATAATATAATATAATATAATATAATATAATATAATATAATATAATATAATATAATATAATATAATATAATATAATATAATATAATATAATATATATAAAATATAATATTATATATAATATAATATAATATAATATAATATAATAATATAATATAATATAATATAATAATATAACAACAGAGTTGGAAGGGACCTTGGAGGCCTTCTAGTCCAACCACCTGCCCAGGCAGGAAACCCTACACCATCTGAGACAGATGGTTATCCAACATCTTCTTAAAATTTCCAGTGTTGGGGCATTCACAACTTCTGCAGGCAAGTTGTTCCACTGATTAATTGTTCCAACTGTCAGGAAATTTCTCCTTAGTTCTAAGTTGCTTCTTTCCTTGATCAGTTTCCACCCATTGCTTCTTGTTCTACCCTCAGGTGCTTTGGAGAACAGCCCGACTCCCTCTTCTTTGTGGCAACCCCTGAGATATTGGAACACTGCTATCATGTCTCCCCTAGTCCTTCTTTTTATTAAACTAGACATACCGAGTTCCTGCAACCGTTCTTCATATGTTTTAGCCTCCAGTCCCCTAATCATCTTTGTTGCTCTTCTCTGCACTCTTTCTAGAGTCTCAGCATCTTTTTTACATTGCGGCGACCAAAACTGAATGCAATATTCCAACTGTGGCCTTACCAATGCATTATAAAGTGGCACTAACACTTCACGTGATCTTGATTCTATCTCTCTGTTTATGCAGCCCAGAACTGTGTTGGCTTTTTTAGCAGCTGCTGCACACGGCTGGCTCATATCTAAATGGTTGTCCACTAGGACTCCAAGATCCCTCTCACAGGTACTACTATTGAGCAAGGTACCACATATATGGTATCTGTGCATTTTGGGGGGCTTTTTTGCCTAAATGTAGAACCTTACTTTTTTCACTGTTGAATTTCATTTTGTTAGATAGCGCCCAGTGTTCAAGTCTGTCAAGATCTTTCTGTAACTTGAGCCTATCTTCTGGAGTGTTGGCTATTCCTGCCAGCTTGGTGTCATCTGCAAATTTGATGAGTACTCCACTGCATACTTCCCTCCATGTGGATGTAGTTCCATTGAGGACTATACGTTGAATGCGGTTGGTCAGCCAGTTATGAATCCATCTGGTGGTGGTGTTGCCTAACCCACATTTTTCTACTTTATCTAGTAGTAGGTTTGTCATAGTACATTTCTTCAAATTCTCAGCTACCACAGTTGGAAATTATGAGCAAAATAAACTCAGACATGCAGAGGGTTGCCACAAAGATGGTTTGTACTAGAAAAGGTTTTTCCCTTCTTTCTTCTGGTATTGTAGTATATGCTATTTTCTTTCCTTTTTGGAAATAAAAGGCTTTAAATGGATTTGCATATACTTTTCAATCAAGGCATTTCAAATCAAGAAAGAAACATCAGGTACTTTTATATATCTTTCATGCAAAATCCCTCTGGTGAGCCATTCATATAAATCTTCCTTAACTGAGTTTGCATTTTAGAGACAGATTTCAGTCATGTCACATGCAATTCAGATAGTCTTGCTTTCATATATGTTTGCTCATAAATCAAGTCAATCAGTTGTGATATGCTCCACACCTTTGTGTGTGATGCATGTAAAAAGACGAGTGGAACATAAATATGTACATTTTTATTTCCAGTTTTTTTTCTTTAGAAATATATTTCGCAGTCCTTCTAACTCAGCCACAGTTGTGTCAGACGCTGTGAGAAGAAACAAGCCAACTTGGTTTTCTTTCTGATAGTAACTTTGTTTATTGGGTCTGCTACAAATTGGGTCTCAGTAAAAGTTGAGGTCTCTCTGTACAAAGTCAGTGCTGAGAGCTTCTGCCTCTCAGCCCCTTTTTAAACATCCCGCGCTGCTCATGCCCCTTGGCTGAACTGCTCCATTGATTGGAAGCCCGGCCACTCTCTCCCTCCTCGTCTGACAGCCCTAGCTGCCACTTCATCTGCCAAATCCTGGAACTAAAGCAGTAATGCGTCATCTCCCTCTATCCCAGCCACCAGTGTGCTGATTCCCTTCCCATGCTTCCCAAACACAGATCTCTGCACCCCTCAAACAAGTCCCTAATATGTCATCCCTTTGGAACTTTGATTAGGGGCTGCTCCCCTGATCCAGATCCCTGTAGCGTCATGTGTCGAGCCGGAGCTGGGCTCGACCGTGATATTTGCTTTCATCTTAATTGTGAATGGGAAGATGCATGGAAATCTGAAGGGGAACTATATCCATGTCCATTTGAAAGCAAAGACAGTTATTAGTTCCTTGGTGACAAAAACTAGCTAGGTTTTGCTGATTTGGGAAATCAAGCAAAGCCAATCAATTAATACTTGAATAGGAATTTCAATGTTGTTATTGCCTACAGAGGAAAATTGAAAACAATTCTCCTAGGAGAATGCTATGATAGTTTCTTTTTTTGGTATGGATTTATGGATTGAATAGTCTGGCTTGAATTTTGTTTTACTATCCTTATTACTGTAAACTGATGGGAGTCTGTGTAGAATAGATAATAAATATATGTACAAGGAAATTGCATGGATGAAGTCAACAGGAGACAAGCTCAGCTTGAAGGTATTATCCCATACTCACAAACATCCTTCAGGATTGGCTAACTAAAAACAAGTTGGGATAAGGTTTGGGGTTTGGGTTAAGCCTAGTTAGTGCTTGGATACAAAAATTGCAGGGATGTAGATTAGATTGGGGAG
Source organism: Ahaetulla prasina (assembly GCF_028640845.1). Taxonomy (NCBI): domain Eukaryota; kingdom Metazoa; phylum Chordata; class Lepidosauria; order Squamata; family Colubridae; genus Ahaetulla; species Ahaetulla prasina. The sequence goes on along the minus strand of NC_080547.1, from coordinate 29,457,168 downwards.
CTGATAAAAAAAACCTGAAACAAGGCAATAGCAAGTTATTTCTGTACCAAAAAAATGTATGGCTGCCCATGTAAGTGACTAAGGGCCAAGTCAACTCAACCACATTATTTTCACATAATTGAACCGGGTTTAGCTCTACTTGGTTCCTAGATTGTACAGAAAACCTGTGAGATTGTTGCACACTTTTTTTCTTTATCCAGTTTGACCCTTGGAAGGGGCTCATAGATCAAAGCAAATAACAGCTTTGAAGAACTGTATCCTAGCATCAGTGGAATTATAGAATCGGGAAGACAATGCAGTTCCAATTCACACAGTAGTTCTACAAATGCCATCCTTGACATGTTAAATGCCAGACTGCTGTACAAATACAATGAAAAGAAAGGCAGAAATGCAACACAACACCTTGGAACTAAAAACAGCAAGAAATATAATAGAATATGTTATGTCCCCTAAGACAAAAAGATCCCAGGTTACCAACAGAGTTTGAAGTGGCATTGTACCACTGCATACAAAGCTTTCATATTTTAGATACGTCTTCCGAATGTCTCCAAAGTATTTTTTCTTAGCAGTTTTGGATTTAGCTTGGTCTAAGATATTCACAGTTTCTCAATTGAAACTATGGTTGTGTCTACCCATATGCTGTGAGGTAAAGGGATTTTTCTCCTGTTTTAAGACTGCTAGTTTATTTCAAATCCCACACTCACTAGTAGTGATGATGTTACTTAGTCAGATAATGAAATGTCTGCAAGAAAACAAAACATCAATCCTAAAGATTCCACAGTTTGCCTCTGAACTACATATCATATAGTCTTTTCTATTGAATTTCACTAAGCTGAACAATTCAGAGTTGCATACAATGGTACTCCTATCCTCTGATCAATAATAGGCTATTTTTAGTGAATTAGACTAAATAGTTTAATGACATAGTTTTCCAGAAGGTGTCCTTTATAGTTTAAACACACACACACACACACACACACACACACACACACACACACACACACACACAAAGAGGACACTTTCTCTCTCTCTACAAACATATATACACACTATATATATGAACAGACACACATTCTTATAGAGATACAAACAAACAGACACAAACATATAGAGATATACAGAGAGAAAACACACACACATTGATACAAATTATAATATAATTATTGAAAAATGCCATGGGAGTCTTACTATTAATGGTAACACATTAGTTTGTATAATATTTGGTGACACTGTAGAGAAGCATAATAAGCTTCACTGAGCATCACTGCTACATAGAGACTTGCTACAAAACAGAAGAGAGATTAAAATTCTCTGTTGGAAACATCACTAATTAACCAAACTCTTTGTAGTGTTGTTTTACATAGAACATACCAAAAGAACCTGTTTTCTAATTCATGAATATTGTTTACCCTTAGTGATCCAGGTGAAAGAAAGGAAGAGAGATATGTAACATGAAAAGTGCAAGATCCACTTAAAATATATAATGTTGGAAAGCAGGTGAGGATTTGAAACATTGCTTCTTGTTCTTTTAATGTAATTTGTGATTGGCTGAGGCTGTCTGTCCATGACACTTTTTAATCTCTAGAAGCTGTGTTTTTGAATATTCTAACTATATCTACTTTTGTATAACTGGGGTTTATATAACTGGGGGAAAAAATCTGGAAATTCAGTTTTGGAATTTCACTCATCGTGTGCCAGTTTCCTTATGCTAGCAAAGAACTCTGAAAGACAATGGCTTCTTATTTTTTTTTATGCAGAGGAGGTTTTTCTGGAACCTTGACACTACGCACACTCCATTAAGACCCCGAAAATCAATGCACAAGCATAACCCCCAGTCTTTTTTCTCTCTAAAGAGGACGAGTACTGCCATCTGAAATCTACTGGGCTTAATGAAACCCTTGGCTAGGTTTTTATCAATATATCATCTCAATTCCTCAAGTTCTTAATGTTCTGTTTCCCTTCCCCCAATACTCCCAGCAAAGAGTCCGTCAGAGGCCTTCCTTTTTTTTTCCTTTTATTTACATAGATACATGTCCTGGCCACGTCTACCCACGGGCCTGCCAAGTTTCTGGAGATAACGAGGAAATTATAGATAAGGCCAGAATTACTCACGAATATATTCTTCCCTCCATGAATTAGCTCGCGCCAAATTCATTGCTTTGTCCAAGACAAAAAACCAGGAAGTCCCGCCTCCTATTTATAGTCTCTGCAGATGTCACTGCATGACAATTATGACTTGGCTTTGTCCCAACTCTTCCGCTGCTGCGCACGCCGATCAAGCCTTCGTAATCTTGCGTCCCTCCAAAACTGTTCTTGGGGCGTTGCCAAATCAGAAGAAGGCCGGGAGAATCAGGCCTTGCCGGCCCCTCCCTTTGAGTGGGTGCCAGGAGGAGAGGGCTCAAGAGAAGCAGGGCTTGCCAGGTCTTCTCCTCATTTTCTGAATCATCCGAGTCCAGGAGTCTGGGTCCAGGAACCTGGGTCACAACACTATCCTCACCGCAGGGCCCTTCCCCGGGCTGACGACCGGGATGCGGGCGGGCTGGGTTCTGCTCATGGAAGGCCTGCACCAGGTCAGGGGCATGAACGTCGGAGGCATCTACCCAGGAGAAATCAGTCCCGTATCCCTTCCACGCGATCAAATATTGGAAACGACTCTTTAGCCAGCGAGAGTCTCGTACGCTGTGGACTTCAGATTCCTCCGACCCGTCCTTGGCGACAGTGACGGGTGCTGTTGGGCACCGAAGGGGACTCGTGTGGCCTCAGGAACCAGAAGGGACCGTGAAAACGGGTGGATCCGCATGGATCGTGGCAGGGTCAGTCGGTAGGCTACCGGGTTGATGACTGCCTCGACAGGGAACGGGCCGATGAATCGGTGGTCCAACTTTACCGCCGGTCGGACGGGAGGTGTTTGGTGGAGAGCCACACCCGGTCTCCAACTGCCAGCGGGGGCGTTGCCCGTCGGGAGCGGTCAGCGGACCGTTTGTAGTCCTCCTTTGCCCGATTCAGCTGCTGACGTACCAACTGTTGGACCGCATGCAATTCCGTCAGGAAGGTCTGCGTTTCGGGAACAGGAGAGTCCGGTGGTGCCAGAGGGAAGAGCCGTGGATGGTACCCCACATTGGCAAAGAACGGGGTCATCTGAGTAGAGGTGTGCTGAGAGTTGTTAAAAGCAAACTCCGCCAGAGACAGGTAGTCGGCCCAGTTGTCCTGTTGCTGGTTGATGAAGCAACGGAGATACTGTTCCAGTATACCGATGACCTTCTCTGTACCCCCGTCGGTCTCCGGATGGTGCGATGACGACAGACATACCTGCACCTCCAACGCGCCATCAGGCTCTTCCAGAAGCGGGCTGTGAACTGAACTCCAGCGGTCCGAAACCACCCTGTCCGTAGACCATGGAGGCGGAAGATGTGCTGCAGAAAGAGACGGGCCGTTTTTGCGGCTGTGGGCAGTCCGCGGCATGGGATGAAGTGTGCCATCTTGGTGAGCATGTCCACCACCACCAGCACCGTGGTGAACCCAGAGGACGGCGGCAGGTCTGTCAGGAAATCCATAGAGATCGCCCCCCAGGGTCTGTCGGGTGTCGGCAAGGGTTGGAGGAGCCCGGGAGGGGCCCCCGTGGCGGTCTTGGCTTGCCGGCAGGGTACGCAGGATGTCACGTAGGCATGTATATCATGCCGCACTCGGGGCCACCAAAAGGTCCGTGTCACCAGGTGGAGGGTCTTGAAGAACCCAAAATGTCCTGCTGCAGGGTTGTCGTGGCACTGGGTCATGACGAGGGCTCGGAGTGGTCCTGTGGGCACATATAATCGCCCAAACTTGAGTAAGTCCTCCTCCAAGGTCCAAGGAGACGTGGGGCCCACCTCCGCCTCCTTTGCTGCGACCAGGCGTCCTGGCGCTGCGCCTCGCACCTGGGCCCGCAAGTCCACTGGCTCCGTGCTGCGCCAAGGCTTCTGCCGCAGCACTGTCCGTGGAGGAAGGGGTCCTTGGCGCAGAGGTACTCTGGCTTGCGGGACAGGGCATCCGCCTCCGGTTGTGACCGCTGGGAATGTAGGTCACGCGAAGTTGAACCGGCAAAACAACGACCACCGGATCTGCCGCTGGTTTAACTTCCGAGCTGTGGTGAGGTGCTCGAGATTCCGATGGTCCGCTCGACCTCCACCTGATGTCGGGCCCTCCAGATGGTGTCGCCAAGCCTCGAATGCAGCCTTGATAGCCAGCAACTCTTTTCCCAGATAGTGTAGTTGCGCTCGGAAGGGTTGAGTTTCCGGAGTAGTAAGCGCGGGAAAAAGTGTGCCACCATTCGTCGGAGCCTGTAGCAGCACCGCCCCAGAGCCACATTGACGCGTCGTTTCCACCACAAAAGGCCGGAGCGGGTCGGGATGCCTCAGGACGGGTTCCGTGACGAAGGCTTTCTTGAGGGCTGTGAATGCTTCTTGCTGCGGGGACCCCACCGAATGCAACCTTCTTCCTGAGGAGCTGGGTAAGTGGAGCTGTCAGTGTGGCGAAGCCGGGATGAAGGTCCGGTAGTAGTTGGCGAAGCCCAGTAGGCGCTGAACATCCTTCACCCGACGAGGGCTTCCCAGCTACACAAAGCTTCTACTTTACATGGGTCCATGGCTATGCCCTCGGGCGAGATGATATGCCGAGGAATTCTATGGAAGTCCGGAAGAAGACGCATTTCTCCAGCTTCGCATTGAGTTGTTGCTCCGCAAGTGTTGCAGAACCAGACTGGCGTGTCGAAGGTGGCTTTCCTGGACCGGGAGTAAATCAGGATGTCATCGAGGTAGATAACCACGAACCGATCCAACATGTCTCGGAACACGCTGCTCATGAAGTGCTGAAAAATGGCGGGAGCATTGGTCAACCCAAATGGCATGACAGTGTATTCGTAGTGTCCGTATCGGTGCGAATGCCGTCTTCCATTCGTCTCCTTCTCGTATCCGCACCAGGTTGTAGGCCCCGGAGATCGAGCTTGGTGAAGATCGTGGCCTCCGCAACCTTTCCAGTAGCTCCGGGATGAGCGGCAGGGGTAGCGATTCCGCACCGTAATGGCGTTTAGCCGGCGGTAATCACAGCATAGGCGCAAGTCCCTGTCTTCTTCTTCACAAAGAGGACCGGGGCCGAGAGAGGGACTTTGAAGGCGGATGAACCCTCGGGCCAGGTTTTTGTCCAGGAAGTCCCTGAGGCGGCCAACTCAGGCTCCGACATGGAATACAGGCGCCCCACAGGCAGTGGTGCGTTGGGCAGAAGGTCCACGGGCAATCGTAGGGCCGATGCGGGGTAGTCGGTCCGCCTCCTTCTCGCTGAACACGCCGGGCGAAGTCCGCCAGCTCAGGAGGCAAGGTGATGGCAGCGGTGGGGACGTTCTGGCCGGCACAGGTGTGGCGGATGTGGTCGACGCACTGCAGACTCGGGAAAGAGATGGCGTTCGGCGACCAGGCCACCTGAGGATCGTGGGTCCGAAGCCAGGCCAACCCAAGGACCAAGGGAAAATGAAGGTCCGCCGTGACATAAAACTGGATCGCCTCCTCATGGTCCCCAATAGCCAGGCGCAAAGGCTGGGTGGCGAATTTAATGGGGCCGGACACCAGTTCTCGTCCATCAATTGTCTCTACCCGCATCGGAGGGTCCACCGGAACCACGGGGACCGCAAACTGGGTCACAAAGGCCTGGTCCATAAAGTTTGTTGTGGCCCCTGAGTCCACCAGCGCATGCGCCTGGAGCCCGTCCGACTGGTTCCCCAACCATATCCGTGTGTCCAGAATCAGATGCCGAGGGGGCCCAGAGTCTACTTCCGCAACGTCCAGTGGGGGCTTAGTACGTGCCCGACCTAGGGTTTCCCCAAGGTCGGGCCTGCTCCGTTTCCCGATTGGTCACGCTGTGATTCGGGGACTGGCGTGCGTGCCCCACTTCGCTTTCTGGGGCAAGAAGCGGCGAAGTGGCCGGGCTCCCCACAGTACAGGCACAATCCCCCTTGGCGCCTCCGGTTCCGCTCCTGGGCTGTTAGGCGAGGTCTGGCCGCTCCCAACTCCATGGGCTCTTCCGCAGCGGTTACAAAACGGGGCGACCCTGGGTGCTGGTGGTGCAGGAAGTGGGGTGCAGATGTCGACGGAGGGTCCCGGGGTGCGACGGGACGGTCGCCGTTGCAGACGGGCATCGAGGCGGAGACAAAGGGCACCAAGTTGTCGAGGGTCCGCGCGCCCACGCGGGCCAGCTCGTCTTGCAATTCCTCTGAGAGTCCCTCCTGAACGCTGGCCCACCAGCGCTGCATCATTCCAGTCAGAGTCCTGGCACAAAAGACGAAATTCGCGATGTACTCCTGCAGGGGCGTTTCCCTTGACGGAGTTCCTTAAGGCGCCTGGTTGCCGCCAGCATTCGAACGGGTCCTCATACATGGTGCGAGGTGCTGCCAAAACGCTGTTGGTCCGCCAGCAGGGGCTGTCCTGGAGCAAGAGGGCGTGGCCCATCGAGCAGCCGAGCCGGAAAGAAGGTTAATCACGAAGGCCACCTTAGCCCGGTCGCCTGGGAAATCCTCTGGCCTCATAGCCATGTAGAGCTGGCACTGTCCCAAGAAGGTCGGGAACATCTCAGGCTGCCCAGAAAACTTATCCGCACGGTTATCGGGCACTTGACGAGGAGGAGGAGTGGGAGGATGGGGGGGGGCTGCAGGCACATTCCTGGCAGCAAGTTGGCCTGCCAAGTGAGCCACTTGCTGCTGGAGCTGTTGATTAGCCGCGTGTAGCTGCTCTAACTGCTGCTGTACCTGCTGCTGATCCATCTTTGGTGGAAGATGTTTTAGTCAGGTCTTGGACAAAATGTTCTGTTTCCCTTCCCCCAATACTCCCAGCAAAGAGTCCGTCAGAGGCCTTCCTTTTTTCCTTTTATTTACATAGATACATGTCCTGGCCACGTCTACCCACGGGCCTGCCAAGTTTCTGGAGATAACGAGGAAATTATAGATAAGGCCAGAATTACTCACGAATATATTCTTCCCTCCATGAATTAGCTCGCGCCAAATTCATTGCTTTGTCCAAGACAAAAAACCAGGAAGTCCCGCCTCCTATTTATAGTCTCTGCAGATGTCACTGCATGACAATTATGACTTGGCTTTGTCCCAACTCTTCCGCTGCTGCGCACGCCGATCAAGCCTTCGTAATCTTGCGTCCCTCCAAAACTGTTCTTGGGGCGTTGCCAAATCAGAAGAAGGCCCGGGAGAATCAGGCCTTGCCGGCCCCTCCCTTTGAGTGGGTGCCAGGGAGGGAGAGGGCTCAAGAGAAGCAGGGCTTGCCAGGTCTTCTCCCTCATTTTCTGAATCATCCGAGTCCAGGAGTCTGGGTCCAGGAACCTGGGTCACAACACTTTAGGCGTCATGGAGTACATGCAAAGTTTTGGCAGTTTGGCCCCTGGGATCAACTCTATAGCACAATCAGTTGATCGATGAGGAGATAACACCTCACACTCTTCTTCACTGAACACTGCAGCCAAATCTCTATATATATCAGGGAACCCTAGATTGGGCTGGTCTAACATCAGTTCTATTCCCGTTCCCCCTCTTATCTGGTCAGTTGTAGGTGGCTCTGGACCAATTGGCAACCGCAATTTCTGGAATCCAGCTTCCCACCAGATAGTGGCTCCCATTTGTCGAGCCATGCTAGCCCCAGAAGAATGGGTTCAATCATCCTCTCAACTACGATGAATTGGATACTGTCCTTATGGTCCCCTATTTCTAACCGAACCAGTTCTGTCAAATGGGTAATGGGTACTCCCCCCAACTGAGACATATCCATTTGTTCAAATTTTACAGGGGTTCTCAACCGTGTGTAAGCCCAATTCAGTCACCACAGCCCGGCGTATTAAGCAACATGTGCATCCTAAATCTACCAGAGCCCCGTATTTTACTCCTTTAGACGTCTGAGGATTCCAGACTACGACAGGGATCACGAAGGGATGAATGGGGCCGCTCACCATTGGTCTCCTGGGTCCTCATCATCGCTGTCCCTGGATACCACCGGGTACTGCCCTGAACTTGCTGGAGTACTACTCTCTCAGGTAGTTGTCCCTGCACCCCCTGGCAGGGTCTGTGTCACTTGGGACCACTCAGACATTGCTCGAGGCCATCCCCTCGCCCAACCACCAATCGGCGTTGGTGTCTGGACTGGTGGTCTTGGAACTGGCATGGGGCATTCTGCCACTCGATGTCCCACCTGGTTGCATCTGAAACAATAGAACACTGGCCTCCGGGCCCAATCGGTAGACTAAGGAGCTATGCTAGTAGATTTTGTGTCTCTAGGGGCTGGAGACCGGTCCATCAGACGCTTCAACTGCCCTGTATTCCCCTCCCCCCTGGTTCTAAACTCCCTCAGTCCTACGTCTAGGTCTATTGCAGCCCTAAACCAATCAGCCAGTCAAGGAGGTAACCCATGATACACACAGGCTTGCCGGATATCTCGGTCCAGCCCCATGCGAAATTGATGGACCAGGAGATGTTCTGGCCATGCCCACACCCATCCAGCAATCTTCCTGAATTCACATACATAGTCTTTGGCAGACCGGCCCTTCTGCCGCAATGAAATGAGTTCCCCCTCCGCTACTTGTGCACTTGTTTCATCTTCAAACCAGGATTGGAGGCCTCCAGGAAATGGCCCATCTTCTAACCTTCAACCGTTCAAAATTAAGGTAGTAAAAGGAGAGTGCTGTAAGCCGCCCTGAGTCTTCGGAGAAGGGCGGGATATAAATGTAAATAAAAAAAAAAAAGTGCTAACTTACTCTCAGCTTGTCAACCCAGGTCCGTGAATTCATAAAAGACCAGCAGCAAAAAGATGAAAGCAGAGTTCTCTGATGAATAACCACAGCCAGAATGCAGAACAAGTGAAGTTACAGGGTCAAAGTTAGCACTGAGAGCAGCTGCCTCTCAGTGCTATTTATACATGCTGTTCTTCTTCAGCCACCATCCGGTGGCTAAGACCACCCCCCCATCAGCTATTCATCAGTTTTAAGATTCCTGCCTCCATGGAATGTCTCTGTCTTCCCCGGTGCGCGATGCATGACATCATCAGAATCAGCCACTGTCCCTTCGTTGCAGATGCTTCCCCGTCCATCACAGATTCCACCCTCTACCACCAGAGGTCACTACAGGTAGTTTTGGTGGCTTCATCTCCCCCCCGCCCCCACCCCACACCGAATGTCGAGTCCTGGCTGGGGCTTGACATCAAGGTTGATTCAGCCTTCCAGCCTTCCAAGATAAGTAAAGTGAGGTCCCAGGTTGTTGGAGGCAATATGCTTTGTAAACCTTTTACAGAATGCTGTAAAGCACTATGAAGCAGTATATAGGTCTAAGTGTTATTGCTATTGCTATAAATTATTATGTAATCTGTGTGTGGTAGCCCATGTGGAATGGACAACAGAATGCAGGTACTTTTTGACTTATGATAGCAATTGAGACCAGAATTTCCATTGCTAAGCAATGTGCATCCAATTTTAGGACCTTTTTATTATGATTATTAAGTGAATCATTGCAGTTGTTAAGTGAATCATGTGATTATTAAGTGAATCTGGTTTCCCTCATTGACTTTGTTGGGAAGATTTGCCTAGCCGGGAAGGTAATAAATGGCAATCACATGACCCTAGAACATGACATGACATGTTCCAAATACATGTTGGTTGTCAAGAGCCCAAATTTTGATCACTTCATGATGGGCATAAATCATATTTTTCAGTGCTTCAGTGGTGGGGGGGGTGTCATGTGACTGATTGGCATGGCCAACTTGATGTCACTCACGCCCATGTCCACTCAGTCACATGACCCCCAACCAAGCCATGCCCACTAGGAAAAGAATTTGAACTTACAACTATTGCAGTTTTTCTTTCTACCTATTCTCTGCCCAGACCTGGCCTAATCTGTCAAAGGCCTCCTTCTGCATGTCGCCTGTTCTCTCTTCTCCAGTTGCACACATCGCTCCATTTCCCCTCTTTCAGAGGCCCTGGCCCTAGCCCCACTTCCTCCCCCACGACTGCTTCTTTTTTGGGGATTACCTTCCTCCCGCAGCAGCCTGTGGCAGAGGGGAAGGCAAACTTTCTTTTTTTGTGTGACTGTGAGAAGCCTCCCAGCAGCTGCCTCTTTTTCAGCCACTTCCCATCAGCAGTGGCAGGCTGGAGGCCACCGAAAAGTACCGGAAGTCTCAAACATGCCAAAAAAGCCAGTGTGGTGTCATCACCACCCTGTTCTTCACACTGGCCGCACACACACATCCCATTTCCTGCTGCACTGGAGGGACTTGCCCAGGAGAGAGGCAGAGGCTGGGAGGCTTCTTGAACCAAAAGAAAGAGGAGGTAGCTGCACAGGTATATCACAACAAGGGGGATGAGATGTGGCCTGGCGGGGAGCTCATCAGTGACAGTCAGCCCTGGCTTGCCTTCTCCTCTGCCACCAGCCATGGGATGAAGGTAAACTTGAAGAAAGAGGCAGTCATGGAGGGAGGAAGTGGGGTTAGGGCCAGGGCCTCTGAAGGAGAAATAGGATGACACATGCAACTGGCAAAGAGAGAGCGGGTGGTGAGCAAGTGGTGAGGAGATGAAGAGCATGTGGCAGCTCAGGGCCAGAGCTGAGGAATGGTGCATTCCCTGACCTGGCCAAGGCAGGAGGTGGCTCTGGGGCCTCAGGGAATGATGCGACCCCAGGGCCCCAGGGCCCTGACTCAAGGTGAAGTGTGAGTGGGTGGCATGCATTGCTTACCTTTGGTGAGCTGAGCAGGAATTGACAAGGTGACTGGTGAATCGATTAGCTGGGCCACTTGGTGAAGGCAACAAATATAGAGCGGGGGTGGGCAAGACAAGCAGCGAGGGGCTGGAAGGGGCAAGTGGCAAGCAGTAGGCAGGTGAGCATGGGTGGGGCCAGCCAGAAGTGGTATTTACCAGTTCGGTGTACCAGGTAAAATTTCAGCTACCAGTTCGCCCAAACCAGTCCGAACCAGTCGAATACTACCTCTGATGCACAGAATGTAAACATAACAGCTAAGGAAGATTTGAGATACATTCAGCTGAATAGGACACAGAAAGAGAGAGCACTTCTAACCAAAGTTAGTTGTGACAAGACATTATTATCAGAGACTGTTTCTAAATAATGCAGTATTAACTAAACAGAGGTACATTTGTGTGTATGGCATACTCCACTTACTACCGCCTCCTTTAAAAATGTCAAAGTATTTCAAATAATCTATTTAAATCACTGATTTCTAATGATCAACCACCCACTCCCATATTCTAATAACATCATCAATCTTTTCATAACACATTGCCTCTCTGTGTAGTTGCTACAAACTTAACCAATAATGAGACAAAAGTTATTTCACAAATCCTGCCAGTGGATTTGTGATGGATTTCCAGAGATTATTGAGGTTCTTAGAACTATTTCTGGCCTCTTTTTATTAGCTTGAAAAGCAAATGATCTAAAGTTTCTGTTCTTTCTTGTTATTACTTCTGCCTCCCCCATCAAATAAACCCAGTTATCAAGAGAACCCAATACTATTGGGTTTTTCAAATGAAGTAAATGTCACCTCCTCAATAAGAATTTGGTGACATTTCAGTGTTGTGTATGATGTGCAGCTTAGCATCTCCCGAAGGGACTTTCTTGAGGTTGACTGGAGAAAGAAAGGGGATTTCAACATAGCTTTTTATGAAGTTTGTTTGCATTGCTTCAGCTCAAACAAGACAATCAGTTTGGGTGTATTTTTTGGATGTATTTAAAAAAAAAGTGGGCTTCCATCAGCAGAATGGAAGTAAAAGAAAATCCAGCAGTGTTTACATATACTTTATGTAATTCAAGGGGTTCTCTTCCCTTATATATGAAAGAGCAGAGAAATTCTCTTTGAACATTTTTAAGTGAGAATGAGGAAAAATAATTAGTTCGGCACTGAATTTTGACAGTTGAACTATCTCACAAAATTCAGCTGTCTCATTAGGTTGTGAAATGAATTTTGTCTGCACTGAATCTTGCATTGGGGATAATGATGCACATGTTAATGTGTTAAAAAAGCAGGTAGACTTTTTCATGAGGCTGTCTTGTATAAATTTAGACTTTAGACAGGTCCAACATATTTTTCACTGTATACCTTTATTTTTATTATAATGTCATACCAAACTCTAGAAATATACACAATAAGTATATCTCACCCCTCCCTGATGTGATTAAACTGACAATCTAATTGCTTTGGTGCTCAGTATAAAGTTGACATTTAAAGCCCTTAAAATTTTATCTTTAAAGAGCTAAATAATTATGCAAAAATCAGTGCCAGCAGTTGATAGACAATGTGTGAGCAGGATCATAGATTCCTGAAAATTCTTGGACCCTTCTAAAAAGTTCAATTTTCTGATGTAATTTTCGCCATCCATCAGATTCTATGCAATTCCTCCTAATTATAAAAGAACATGATAATAATGCTGTTGGACCACACTAATGAAAACCTACTGGCTCCAGTCTCCTTTTCCAATCGGCCAGCAGTAAGAAGGCTATTAATTCTCAATCTGATAGATCCATAGCATGGAGGAAAGGAAAAAAAATCACCCCTTCATTTAGGTGGTCCTAAACTATCTAGAGGACAATATTAATGAATTAAACTGGAGCAGAAAATGTTTCGTAACCAGTGTAACTTACATTATATTTGAATGGCATGTCTTGCTGAAAATCAATCAAATCTACTATTGCTAAAATTCATATTCTATGTTGTTTGCTGTTTTCAGTCTCTCTCTCTAAGTAACTCTTATTAATAAAATATGTTGCCTGAAAAAATACTGTATCATTAGACTCAAAAGAATAAATTGAGAAATAAACCAAAATTGGTTTCTAGGGCTGAAAACAGCAGGGGGCTAAATTTTGAAAATAAGTTAGTCACTGTGAGTAACTCATCCACTTTAAGAGAAATATTCTTTGAAAGCAGTATCACAACATTGAAATTAGAGCATGGTTTTGTTAGAAAAAGCAGCATAGTGTGTCTACCGGCTAATATATAATTAATAACTGGTTGACTGTTTAAAATATTTCTGCAAGAATCAAACAATTGTTTCTGTTTTGCAATTAAAGAAAAGAAACTTAAACAGCACAGAAATCAGATACTGTTTTTTCACATCAATGGGCTTAAACAAAGCCAACTTTTTAAAGTTTGAACAAGCATGCAATTAAGGAAAGATATTAAATACCGTATATACTCGAGTATAAGCCGAGTTTTTCAGCACGTTTTTTGTGCTGAAAAACGTCCCCTCGGCTTATACTCGAGTATATACGGCTTATACCCGAGGTTTTTTTTTTCTTCTTTTTTTCACATTATACCGGATGGCGCAAACTTGGCGGGCTTTTGCATTAGCGCGGGGAAGCCCTGCCGGTGCAGTGAGAGAGGGTTTCCCCGACCAGTAGCTGCCTCATTTCCCACCCTCGGCTTATACTCGAGTCCCCAGTTTACCCCAGTTTTTTGGGGTAAAATTGGGGACCTCGGCTTATACTCGGATCGGCTTATATTCGAGTATATACGGTAGTTATAATGATGTCATAGGATTCCACCATTCTCAGAGTTGAACTAAACAATCACCATAATCACATGATTATATTGTAAACTGAATGACTTTTAAGTAACAAGGTCCTGTCTTTATATAAAAGTATAAAAAAGATTGATAGCCAGTTTGGTGTATCAGGTTAGAAACCAGGAAGCTGTGAGTTCTAGTTCTGCCTTATGTGTGTGTCAGTGTCTGTGTGTTTGTATGTAAAGTGTGTTTGCAATGCTATTAAGCAGTACAGACTATGCCAAGGGCAAACAGAAACTAATACGTTATCACAATCTCTGTAATTCAGTCTAATGAAGAAATTTGAAATGTATCTCGTGTTAAAAGAAAGTATGTTTAAGAGTAAAAAAAGATGACATTCCACTGATTACCATAAAAAAAAGAATTGCAAGAAAGTGGAGGGCGGGGGTGGACAGGAATTGAGCAATTTCTGTTTGGGAATGGATTGAGCAAATAAACTTTGAAAATCTTTTCAAAGTGTTTTCTTACCACGAAAAAAAAAAGCACTACTGAAAAAGAAGACAAGTCAAACACTAATGAATAACAGCCAGTTGAACAAGGAATGCAGAATTAGGTGCAGAGAACTTTTTCATAATTATTAGGTTGTCCAATTACCTAGCATTACCTTCCTTTCCTGAAGTGTTTTCACCTTGCAGTAGTGCAGTGCAGCATTTCAAGACACACTGAAGCGAAACTGGCCTGCCTGAATGAATGCTTTGCTCTGATGATAATGTCTTCTGTGCAAGCCTTGTATACATCTAATGAAGTGAAGCTTTAAAAGTTATTGCTGAGTTTTGCATTGAACATTATTTCACACAAGCCATTGACAAAGCAAAGAGAATCTGAGAAGATTCGCACTGACAGCCTTATAAATATATTAGCAGCATAATTGATTACCTTAGAAAAAATACAACCACAATTTTTGAGAAGCATCTTTCAGGTTACCCTCTGTGTCGCAAATGCAGTGTTTTGATGGGAAGTAGAAGTCAGTAAATGAGTCAGGGTTCCAAGTGACACCCCCAATGAAAGAAGACTCTGAGGCTTGAAGTTCTTCAAAGTTCCATTTTATTAGAGATGTCATATTGGCACATGTGGGAAAACCTGAATCTGAAAGCTTCCAGGTCTTCCCCACCCAAAGGAAAGTCCAGGTCCCTGCTCAACACCCACAAGTCCATCACATGGTCCAATCAAAGCACCGTCCCAACTGGAGATGCTTCCCAGTCACACCCCTCCAGGTGCAGGGCAAGATGTCCTTGACTCTCAGAGAAGAGAATGTTATTATGACTATAATTCACCCTGGCTCCATATAATCCCTCCTCCCAGTTTCCCACAGTAGTAAATGTGGCAGGCCTGAAGGCCCATTGCAAAAGATGGCTTTCAGGCCTGACAAGCCACCCACCCCTCATCAGAAGATCATGTCCTGCAACAAGAGTAATACAGGGAGTTACTTCAAAGGACTAACCACCTCTTCTTCTCCCCCCAGGGGACCCTTTGGCTTGTTTTACTAGCCTGTCTGCTTTTACTTCCCAGCTCTTAAACCAAGTAGCTTCAGACAAAGGGTACCCCTTCCAATTTACTAAATATTGCAATCAATCCCTATACAATCTGGAGTCTAAAATCTTTTTTACTTTGTAATGGGTTTTCCCTTGTACCACCATAGGGTTGGGGGATGGTTGAGCCTGCAGTCTTAATCTGGACCCTATGGCTGGTTTCAGCAGACCGCAGTGAAAAACTGGATGGACTTTCCCTAGAATGTGGGGAAGGTTAAGTTGAACTGTCACTGGGTAAATTACTTTCACTATTGGAAATGGACCTAAAATTTCAGGTCCCAGCTTCTTACCAGGCAGCTTTAGTCTTATGTATCTGCTTGATAGATAACCCAATCTCCCACATGGAAGTTGGGTTAAGGAGATCGGTTTTTATCTGCTTGTTTTTTATATGCCTCAGCAGCTTCCGCTAGTGCTTTTTTAGTGATTTCCCAGCCCTTTCTCAGCGACTCCATACACTCAGTCAGGGTCATGGAAGAGGGGGATTCTCTGGGCAGCTCAGGCATGAGTACAAATTCCATGCCACTGGTGACCTGGAAAGGGGTTAATTCCGTGCTGCTGTGCACAGTGTTGTTGTAAGCCATTTCTGCAAATGGTAACAGGTCCACCCAGTTCTCTTGTTGGTAATCCACATAGCATATATTGTTCTACCATTGCATTCTCTCATTCTGTAGCTCCATTTGTACTTGTATGGAAAGCTGAGCTAAGTCCTTGTGTGCAGTTTACCCCCTTCTAGGAAATGTTTCCAGGAGAGAAGACCCCAGCAGACTGCGTAGGCTTCTTTCTCCCAAATGGCCCAACTCCTTTCAGTTTCAGTGAGCTTTTGGGACACATAGGTACAGGGTAGGAGTTGTCCTTGAGGATCCTTCTGTAGGATGCCACGGCTGCCACGGCTATGTCATTGGTGTTTGCTTGGATGATGAACTGTTGTTCTGGGTCTGGGTGTTGGAGGATCAGCTCCTTGGCAAAGAGTCATTTTAATTTTTCAAAGGCTCTTTGACAGTCCATTGACCAGGCGAATGGTTGATCCAGCTGTGGTGCTGCAGGAGGAGGCCCTGTTTTTAACAGTTCTGTTAGGTGCAGGGTGACTGGGATAAATTGTCTGAAGCTTTGTGGGTGCATGGGGGCTGCCAGTCTAGCTGAACCGTTAGCATTTCACCCCTGGATAAAGCACTGCAATAGTTTGGCATCAGTGTATTTTCTCAGCTCTTCCATCTCTTTGGAAGTCATGGAGTACATCTTTGGCTTGGGTAATTTGGCTCCCAGCACTAATTCAATTGCACAATTTGTCATGCAGTGAGGGGGGAGGATTTGCAATCTTCCTCATTAAAGACTCCCAGTAGGTCTCGATACTCTTTTGGCACCTGCGGGCTGCCATGCAGTCCATCTGTGGCAGGGGCTGCGGCTTTGGGCTTGCTGGTGTCATTGGGGTCCATGGCATTTTGGTCTTGCTCTGGTTTTATGTGGTCTGATGCCTATATTTAGCTTTCTATAGCCAGCCTCCCAGGTGATGGTTGGGCTCCATTTGTCTAGTCACGGGAGCTTTAATATGATTGATTCTGTCAATTTTGGAGCTATGACAAATTGGATAAGTTCTTTGTGACGGCTCATTTCTAGTCTGACAAGTTCCATGATTAGTATGGCAGGTGATCCTTCAGTGAGTGTCCCATTGACCTACTCAAAGCAGATGGGCACGCTAGGGGTCTTGTGCATATTATTTATTTATTTATTTTTTCAAATTTATATACCGCCCTATCTCCCTAAGGACTCAGGGCGGTTCACAGGCAGTTAAAATACATATAAATACAAATTAAAAAACAACAATTAAAAAACTTATTCTATTGCCTAATTTAAAAACAATATAAATAATAAAAAACCCCTTAAAACCAATAACTTTAAAATCTAATCCAGTCCCGCGCAGATGAATAAGTGCGTTTTAAGCTCGCGACGAAAGGTTCGGAGGTCCGGAAGTTGACGAAGTCCTGGGGGGAGTTCGTTCCAGAGGGTGGAGCCCCACAGAAGGCCCTTCCTGGTGTCGCCAGACGGCACTGCCTAGCTGACGGCACCCTGAGGAGTCCCTCTCTGTGGGAGCGCACGGGTCGGTGAGAGGTATTTGGAAGCAGTAGGCGGTCCCGTAAATAGCCCGGCCCTATGCCATGGAGCGCTTTAAAGATTGTCACCAACACCTTGAAGCGCACCCGGAAGGCCACAGGTAGCCAGTGCAGTCTGCGCAGGATAGGTGTAACACGGAGCCCCGAGGGCTCCTCTATCACCCGCGCAGCCGCGTTCTGGACCAACTGAAGCCTCCGGATGCCCTCAAGGGAGCCCCATGTAGAGAGCATTGCAGTAATCCAGGCGAGACGTCACGAGGGCGTGAGTGACCGTGCATAAGGCATCCCGGTCTAGAAAGGGGCGCAACTGGCGCACCAGGCGAACCTGGTGAAAAGCTCTCCTGGAGATGGCCGTCAAATGGTCTTCAAAAGACAGCCGTTCATCCAGGAGAACGCCCAGATTGCGCACCCTCTCCATCGGGGCCAATGACTCGCCCCCAACAGTCAGCCGAGGACTCAGCTGACTGTACCGGGATGCCGGCATCCACAGCCACTCAGTCTTGGAGGGATTGAGCTTGAGCCTGTTTCTCCCCATCCAGACCCGTACGGCCTCCAAACACCGGGACAGCACTTGATAGCTTCATTGGGGTGGCCCGTGTGAAAAGTACAGCTGGGTGTCATCAGCGTACAGCTGGTACCTCACACGAAGCCACTGATGATCTCACCCAGCGGCTTCATATAGATGTTGAACAGAAGGCGAGAGAATCGACCCTGCGGCACCCCACAAGTGAGGCGCCTCGGGCCGACCTCTGCCCCCTGTCAACACCGTCTGCGACGGTCGGAGAGATAGGAGGAGAACCACCGATAACGGTGCCTCCCACTCCCAATCCCCCAACCGGCGCAGCAGATACCATGGTCGATGGTATCGAAAGCCGCTGAGAGGTCTAATAGGACCAGGGCAGAGGAACAACCCTATCCCTGGCCCTCCAGAGATCATCCACCAACGCGACCAAAGCCGTCTCCGTGCTGTAACCGGGCCGAAACCGGACTGGAACGGGTCTAGATAGACAGTTTCATCCAGGTGCAGAGGAAACTGATATGCCACCATACTCTCTACAACCTTCGCCAAGCGGGTTGGAGACCGACGATAATTACCTAAGACAGCCGGGTCCAGGGAGGGCTTCTTGAGGAGGGGCCTCACCACCGCCTCTTTCAAGGCGGCCGGAAAGACTCCCTCCAACAAGGAGGCACTCGTAATCGCCTGGAGCCAGCCTCGTGTCACCTCCTGAGTGGCCAGCACCAGCCAGGAGGGGCACGGGTCCAGTAAACACGTGGTGGCATTCAGCCTACCCAACAACCTGTCCATGTCCTCGGGAGCCACAGGGTCAAACTCATCCCAACAAATGTCACCAAGACCACCCTCAGACGCCTCATCTGAATCGCCGCAATTTTGGTCTAGACCGTCTCGGAGCTGAACGATTTTATCGTATAGATAACCGTTAAACTCCTCAGCACGTCCCTGCAACGGGTCATCCCGCTCCCCCTGGTGAAGGAGGGAACGGGTCACCCGAAAAAGGGCGGCTGGGCGGTTATCTGCCGACGCAATGAGGGAGGAGGCGTAGCAACGCCTCGCTTCCCTCAGTGCCACTAGGTAGGTCCTAGTATAGGACCTAACTAGTGTCCGATCAGCTTCTAAACGGCTAGACCTCCAGGAGCTCTCTAGGCGTCTTCTCCGGCGTGTTATCCCCTCAGCTCCTCGGAGAACCAAGGAGCCGGTTGGGATCTGCGCCGGGTCAGAGGCCGCAGAGGCACGACACGGTCTAAAGCCCCAGTCGCAGCCCGTTGCCAGGCTGCGGCTAGTTCCTCTGCCGTGCCATGAGCCAGACCCTCAGGAAGTGGCCCAAGCTCCGTCCGGAACCTCTCCGGGTCCATCAGGCGCCTGGGACGGAACCAACGTTGGGGTTCCGTCTCCCTGCGGGGGTGGGTGGCGGGCAGAAAGTCCAGGCGAAGGAGAGTGATCTGACCATGACAAAGGTCCTATGACTACATCTCTCAAATCCAGATCCTTCAACCACTGACCAGAGATAAAAATAAGATCCAGAGTGCCACCCCCGATGTGAGTGGGGCCATCAACTACTTGAGTCAGGTCCAAGGCCGTCATGGAAGCCATGAACTCCCGAGCCACTGTCGATGACGAGCCGGCAGATGGCAAGTTAAAGTCCCCCATGACTAAAAGTTTGGGGGTCTCCACTGCCACCCCGCAAGCACCTCCAGGAGCTCAGGCAGGGCAGCTGTCACGCAGCAAGGAGCCAGGTACGTGACCAGCAAGCCCATCTGACACCTATGACCCCATCTCACAAAGAGGATTCACACCCGCAATCTGAGGTACAGTGGTCTCCTCGGCTCTAGACTCTCTTTAATAGCAACCGCCACCCCCACCCCTACCCTGGGCCTCGGCTGATGGAATGCACGGAAACCCGTGGGCACATTTCACCAGGGCACGCCTTCAGTGCCCAACCAGGTCTCCGAACGCCTATAAGATCCGCGCGCCCCCTGGATAAGATCGTATTAGGGGCCTTATTGGCCACGGACCGGTGTATAACATAAGACGAAGGCCCAGGCTCTGAGGGTCTTGACCATCCGGGAACGGAAAAGTCAGAGGATCGGGCACGCGATCGCTTGCAGACATCGAACGCGTGACCCCTAGACCGACACGATCCCCCTTCCGCCATATCTGCCCCTCCCACTTACCGTGCAAATGGAACCACCTCACAAAAGGAACACATTCCCCCCATAACCTCCGAACCCACTAAATAATCGCCACGAGCGCGGGACTGGTTTCCTCCCGACGGGCTACCCCAACACCCGCCCTAACCCTCCCACCCCTTAAAATGCCCTATCTAAAACCCCAAAGGCTCTTCCTCTTCGCATGCCACCTCTGTGGGTCCCAAGACCCGTCATTGAGGCCGGCCCTTGGTAGTGAGACGGGCCATTCCTGCAGGCGGGGCACCTCGCAGGCACAAGAGTTCATGTGCAGCGTAACGCATAGAAAAGTACGAATCGGTGAGGGTGCTAAGATGGTAACATCCCAGATGGTAAGACGTTAAAGATGGATCCTCCAACGGATGTCCAGATGTCAAAGAGGACAAATAAAGCTGGAACCAGATGAAGATGATAAGCCCAGGTAAACAGGCGGCAGCCTCCATGGTAAACCTATGGAAAATGTTTCTACAGAAGGTCTTAATAAGGTAGAAATGGCGTCAGTCTGTTCATAGTCCATAGTCCAATCCAGTCCAGTCCAGTCCAGTCCAGGAACCCGTGGTATAAATACCTGACGACCCAGCTTTGATGGTCAAAAGTCCGGGAGGAAGGCAGGCCATACAGCAAAAGGCAGATGAACAAAGCACGATGTAATGTGCCAAAGTGCCAGAAGAGGGAGCCAAACCATAGCCTTGCCTCCGCCTCATCTCCGACCACGGCCTCACCACGCCCGCCGATGGAACCGATGGGGCCGCGGAACACTGGACGCCGCTGACGGGCGCCTCGCGGCCCACAAGGCCTCGCCAGGCGCAACAAAGCGCCGATGGAGCTGGCGGGCCCACGACCAGGCGAACGGGCCGGAATCCATGCCCCAGCTGGAATCGGGCCGAATTCTCATCGCCGCTGGAATCGGCTGGAGCCGGGCCGAAATCGAGGCCTGCAATCAGCACAGGCAGCAGCAGGCCTCCCTCGCCTCCCTCGCGTCCCCAAAAATGGCCACCACCAACCGGTCCGCCGCTCTTCCCTCGGCCCGTTCTTGGCTACCGCACATCCGAGAGGGCCAAAAGACCTCTCCTGCGGCTGCCAAGTAGATGATGCAGCACACCGAGGGACAGGAGCAGCCTGGTAAGTCATCAGGAGTCCCCCATTTCAGGAAAAGCACCCCACGCCGATCCGAGCTCCTCTAGTAAACCGCCATCCTCGCGCATGCGCAGAGCAGAGCAGAGCATATGCCTAGCTGCTCAACTATGGGAAGGCTGATTAGGCATCTGGTGCAGCCAGTGTATATTATGGTTTCCACTTCCCCTTGGGCCCCCATTTCTTGCACTACTAGCTGTCAAGGTTCCAGAAATACCTCTTCTGCGTAAAAGAGACTCAGAGGCATTTTTTCTTTTTCTCAGAGTCCTTTACTAGCATGAGGAGACTGGCACACGATGAGTGCAATTCCCAAAACTGAAGTTCCGGATTCGTTTCCCCAGTTATACAAACCCCAATAGTCCCACCCCCCTGACCCCTCTGATGATCACACGGTCCCACGTTCTTCCAGTTCATTCGAGTAACTTCTTGCCACTCTTCCTGCAGATGTGAACGCCATCCGACCTTGACCGCTTGAAGAATGTTACCATACCCCTCAACCCCCCCTCCTCCCCTCAAGATAAAAATGTGGCAGCGTCTGGAAACCTAAAGTTTAATATGGTTTCCAGGCCTGACACTAGCCTAGTTTTGATAGTGAAGAGGTGGGTGGCTTCACTTACCATCAGGTTGCTGCCGCTGCTCCCTTTGGTGTAGCTGGGAACTCCTGGCTGGAGTTCCCTCAACTTTGTTGGGAAGGAGTGGAACCTCCACAGCCTGCTTGGTGATCTTCTCCTTGTCTGGCAGTTTCCACGGGGTCCTCCTTGCCTAGGGTGTGGCTGGTGTCCAGACTTGGGGGACCGGGGCTGGAGCCAAGCATTCGGAAGCCCGATGCCCATTGTTCTGTCCCCTCCCTTCCTCCCCAAAACAATACGCCAGCCGAGGCTGTCTGCCAGCAATTTATTTACACTTGGCTGGGTTTCTTCTGGCAATGAAAAGTTCTGGCAACGTTCCTTCACATGCCAGCCAAGTCCTTATCAAGTAGCAGCATGCCGACAGACCATTGCCAGGGCAGCCAGGAGTCTGCAGGATGACCTAAAGTACTCACAAGAAATCCCAGTCTTCAGTCCAAAACAGTCAAAGAGCCAGTAGTCCGTAACTTTGTCCGACACAAGGGCCTATGGAGCACTCTCCCTGCTTTCATCCCCTGTGGGGTGTGGCTCCATGATTCAGCACTCCCTGGGCCTGTCCCATCTTTTCCTCTGCTGCGCATGCTTATCTTGGCGTTGCTATTTCACATCTAGCCAAGATTGATCCTCAGCTGCTGGTTCTTGGGGCATTGCCAGGGAGGAGGAGGGGTCGGGGGAAAGAGGCCTTACCAGCTCCTCCTCCTCCTCCTGGCCTGCAACTGGAATCTGTGACAGTGCCAGGGAGGAGGAAGGTCCAGGGGGGGAAGGAGACCTTGTCAGTTCTTCCTTCTCACTCTCCGAGTAATCCGGCACCAGGGGACCAGGCCCAGGGGGCAGAGCCACAACACCCATGTTGACCACACTGGTAGCATTTGATAGTCTCGGATGTTGTGGGTGATGGCACTTTGGGAGGCTTATCAGGGTATCAGTGACCTAAGGGTCTTCTCGTTGGTTTTTCTGTACTTGGCTTTCTATGGGTATGGATTTCCAGATCCGTGGCAACGGCTGTGCTGTACCATGCCTATATATGTTCCGGAAAGCCTCTAATGCCACAAGCTTGTCTAAGGTCCGGGTCAAGAGCCTCTTTGAAGTGGTGAATGAGGAGGCATTTCGGCCAATCTCTCAGCTTCCCAGCCAGCCTTCAAAACTCCCAAACTCTTTGGGAGGCTGCCCAGCCTGCTTCAGTTCCTTAATTTTTGCCTCTGCTTCTACTCTGTGGGCCATGTCGTCGAACCGGCCTCAGAGCAGTTGGAAAAAACTCATCAGCATCTTCCAACTTGGGAACTTCCTAGATCCACTCTGCTGCTTCTCTCCCATTCATGCCATCTGCAATAGCTGAAATCAATTCCCAATCCAATGGGTATTGATTTCCTTTTTTTTTATTCAAAAAGTTTTACAAAAATTTTTTTTTCCCCTTTCCCCCCCTCCTCCCCCCTCCCTTCGCAACCCCCCTCCCCCCCCCGACTTCCCGGAACGAGCACAAGGTATAGTTAAAAGTAAAACAAACATATGCTAAAAGTTTTCGTCCCAACTTAATTATACCCTACAATCATCAATTCCTAACTTCCCCAAAAGCAATCAAAATAATACATCATAATCATTCAAAAACAGTCTGATAACTCTTAGTCTGATATCTACGTTGAATATAGTCAATCCATTTTTTCCATTCCTTTAAGTATCTTTCTTGCGTATTGTCTTTCAAAAAGGCTGATATCTTCGCCAGCCAAATTGGCAACTTTCAATATCCATTCTTGTATTGTTGGTACTTCTTTTTTCTTCCAATATTGTCCTATTAGTAATCTTGCTGCAGTTATTAGATTTAAAATCAATTTAGTCTCAATTACTGTACAATCCGTAATAATTCCCAACAAGAAAAATTGCGGCAGGAACTTTATCTTCTTTTTCAGAACATTTTGTAAAATCCACCAAATTTTTATCCAAAAGGCCTTTATGTCCTTACAAGTCCACCAAATGTGAAAATATGTAGCGTCATCACAATTACATCTCCAACATTTTGCTTGCATTTCTGGATACATACACGATAATTTTTTAGGATCTAGATGCCATCTATAAAACATTTTATAAAAATTTTCCCTCAGATTCTGTGCCTGCGTGAATTTAACATTTCTAACCCAAATTCTTTCCCACGTTTCCAATAATATTGGCTCCTGAAAATTTTGTGCCCACTTTATCATACAGTCCCAAGCCCTTTCAGAATCTATTTCAAGTAACACATTATACAATCTCTTTATATGCTCCTGAGACTGATTTCTAATTTGCTTTACCAAATTTCCCTCGTTCTGCTCTATACCAATTTTTTGATCTCCCTTCCATCTAGCATGTAATTGCTCATATTGAAACCAAGTATAATTTTTCCCTTCCTCTCTTAATACTTGCAGAGATTTTAACTGCAAATTACCTCTTTCAGTATACAAAAGATCTTTATATGTAATCATTTCCTGATTCTGTTCTATGTTTATATTTTCTACTGTATGTCTAGGACATGCCCATATAGGAACCTTATAATTTAGTTTATAAGAGTATTTTTTCCAAACACGCAGAAGGGCATTTCTTAGCACATGATTTTTAAAGGCCTTATCCACTTTTTTGTCATAAATTAAATATGCATGCCATCCATATAACAAATCATAACCTTCTATATTCAAAATTCTGTCCTCTGTTAAATTAAACCAATCACTTATTGCAGAGAGAGCAGCTGCTTCATAATATAATTTAAAATTAGGCATTTTTAAACCTCCCCTTTCCCGAGAATCTTGAATTATTTTCATTTTAACCCTAGCTTTTTTACCTTCCCATATAAATTTGTTAATTCCCTTCTGCCATTCCTCAAGATTCTTATCTTTCTTAATTATTGGTATCATCTGAAAGAGGAATAAAAATCTAGGTAAAACATTCATTTTAATAGCAGCAATTCTCCCAGCAAAGATAATTGCAATTTTTCCAAACAATCAACTCCTTCTGAACTTTTTGCCATAAAACCTCATAGTTATTCTTATACAATTTCACATTTGATGACGTAATATAAACCCCTAAATACTTAACCTTCTTTACAATTTCAAATCCTGTTACTTCCTCTAGTTTTTCTTTCTGTTGTCTGGCCATATTTTTTATTATCACTTTTGTCTTTTTCTGATTTACCTTAAACCCTGAGACATTCCCATATTGATCAATTATTTCCAACAAAGATTTACTAGAATTTATAGGGTTTGTTAAAGTAATCACCAAATCATCTGCAAAAGCTCTTAACTTATATTCATACTGTCTAACTCTAATTCCCTCTATCTCCTTTACTTCTCGTATTTTATCCAATAATGGTTCTAGAGTTAAAATAAACAATAATGGTGATAAAGGACATCCCTGTCTTGTTCCTTTCGCAATCTTAAAAGGTTCTGTTAAGCTACCATTGATTATAATCTGTGCTGTTTGCTCTCCATAAATTGCCCTAATTATTCTTAAAAAACCATCTCCAAATTGCATCTTTTCTATTAATTTAAATAAAAAATCCCAATGCAATCGATCAAAAGCTTTCTCTGCATCGAGAAAAATAAATGCTGCTGGAATAAAATTTTTCTTTTCTAAGTACTCCAGTAAATTAACAATCTGCCTAACATTATTCCTCATCTGTCTCCCTTTTATAAATCCAGATTGATCATTATGAATTCTTGCTGCAGAATCAACATTAATCTATTAGCTATTATTTTAACAAAAATCTTATAATCATTATTTAAAAGTGAGATTGGCCTATAATTCCCAGGTTTAGAACAATCCTGTTCCTCTTTTGGTATCAATGAAATAAAAGAGGTTCTCCATGAGGGGGGAATTCCCCCTCCTAGTTGTATCTGATTAAATAATTCCTTAAGTGGACCTAACATCTCATCCTGTAAATTCCTATAATAACTAACTGTAAGCCCATCCGTACCAGGAGTTTTCCCCATTTTTAATTGTTTAATTACCAAAATAATTTCTTCCGAGGTTATAGGCCGATTCAATTCATCCGTTTGTTCTAAAGTTAAATTTTTAACCTTATATTCCTTCAAATACTTATCAATATCCCTATTCAATATATTATCTTTAAGATATAAATTTGTATAATATTCTAAAAAAGCTTTTTTAATTTTATCCTGTTGATATCTCTCTTTACCTTTGTATTCTATTTTTTCTATAGTACGTTGTTTTGTCTTTTCCTTAAAGTGTATGCTAACCACCTACCAGGTCTATTTGCGTTACAAAAGTATTATGTTTGGCATATTGTATATTTGTTGCCACCTGATCAGCCATTATCATATTAAATTGATTCTGTAGTAACTTTATTGCATCTTTAAGTTTTTGATCATGTGGGTTGTGTATTAATAATTGTTGTTTCTTATAAATTTCCTCTTCTAAATACCTACGCTGTCTTTGTTGCTTATTTCTCTGTCTATTATTAAGATATATTAATACACCTCTCATAAAAGCTTTACTGCAGTCCCAAACCATTTCTATCGATGTTTCATTATTCAAATTATAATCAAAAAATTCTTTCATCTGCTTTTTACATTGATTTACATTATCCTGATATCTAAACAAATTTTCATTTAATCTCCAAGTTCTTCTACCCTCTTTTCCATATTGCAATTCCATCCAAACAGGACTATGATCAGACAAACATCTTGGAAATATCTTAGTTTTCTTCACCCTAAAAAGCAAATCATTAGAAATTAAAATAAAATCAATACGTGAGAAGGATTGATGCCTATCAGAGAAAAAAGTATAGTCTCTTTCCTCCAGATTCCACAGTCTCCATACATCTCTTAACTCAAAATCTTCTATCATATCAAAAAAGGATTTAGGCAGCTTTGCATGTGCAGGTATCTTCTTGGAAGAAATTCTCTTGTCCTTTCGTGTATCTATTACTCCATTCCAATCTCCCAATATAATACACGATTTATAATCCCATAGATCAACTTATCATATAACATTCTATAAAATTTTTCTTGTTGCTGGTTGGGTGCATATATACCAAGCAAGAGAGTCCTTTTTGTTTCTATTGTAAGTTCAATAGCAATATATCTTCCATAAATATCTGCCTCTATTAACTTGGCTGGTATATCTTTTCTCAAATAAACCACTATGCCATGTTTTTTCTCCAAAGCTGAAGCAACAAAATGTTTACCTAACTTTGAGTTTATTAGGTACTTTTGATCTGATAATTTAATATGCTTCTTGTAAGCAAATAACATCATTTTAAATTGTTTCAAATAATGAAATATTTTTCTTCTCTTCTGAGCTGAGTTCAAACCATTGACATTCCAAGTCAAGATTTTATTTGCCATTACTGGGCTGCTGAAGCCTTTGGGCAATCAACTGAAGATCGTCCTCCCGTATCTTCGGCCGTGCTCCTCCCACCGCTTCTGTAGCAGAGTCCTGAACTTTACTTTGAGTTTGTTGCTCCTTTTCTTTACGCTTAAGGACTCCCCTCGTCAGTCTTTGTTCTTGTGGTTGTTCCTCTGATGGTAACATCACTGGAATCACCTCAGCTTCCACACCCATTTGAGTCTCTTGAATTCTTCTTTCTATTATTTCTATTTCAAATTTCAGCACTGTAGAAAGAAAATCTTTGGCCTTAAGCACTGTGTCAATACGATATCTTCTTCCCTGATAATACACTGTCAAGCCAACTGGAACCTCCCATCTAAATTGAATCTGGTATTTCTTAAGTTCTTGTGTAAAAAATGTAAAGTCTTTTCTATCCCTTAACATCTTGGGAGGGATCTCTTTCAAAACCTTCAACTCCTGTTCCCCTATTTTCAAGTTTTTCTGAAAAGCAACTTGCAAAATTTGATTCCTCACTGTTCTTTTCAAAAAATAAACCACGATGTCTCTAGGAAGTTTCTTTTGCCTAGCAATCCAAGAATTAACTCTATAAATTTTGTCAATTTGATAAGCAACCTCTTGTGGATCAAGTTCAATAAATTCAGCCAGAGCTTCTGATAAAATTTTTTTTAAATCTTCCCCTTTGTCTTCATTCAAACCTCTAATTCTCAGAGCTCCTTCCATCATTCTATACTGCATCACCACCACTTGACAATGGGTATTGATTTCCATATTGGCTGATGTAAGCCCAGATTTGATTGAGGAAGAGGCTAGCCTTCCTGTGGTCCCGTCAAATGTTGCTCTGAACCAGGGAGGGGGAGAGGCTGGCAGGGCCAGTTGCTGAGCTGGTACAGGGTGCTGGGCTGGAACCTGCTGTGGGATCACAACTGGAGCTGCAGCAGTGCTGGGCCATGGCTGGTGGCTGGAAGTGTGCTGGTTGATGGGTGGCTGTGGGCTGTAGGACCAGGGTAGGCATCCACTGATATTGCATCCACCCCTGACTGGAATAAAATGTCCACCAAGGAGGGATCTGGTCTGCAGGGGGAACCTGAAGAGCAGTTGCTGGGGTGGATTACTTGGTTCCCATAGTCCCGGTTGTGGCCCTTGTAGGGGGCCTTTGCTGCTGTGCCATTCCCATTCCCTTGATGTCTGTTACCCTGGTAGACTGGGCTCGATGCATAAGGCTATGGAATCACCTGCTCCTTGCCGAGTGAAAGGAGGCCGGTGTCCCGCTCAGTGATGCTGCAGCTTCCTGGCTCAGGAAGGTGAATAAGTTTGAGCCAGAGCCCAGCTGGGTTGCTCAGTCCTAAGGGGCTGAGTAGTACTTCCCATGCTGAATTGGCTGAACTGCTCCAGGAGGCTGGCTAGCAACTGGCTGCGTGACAGTGGCAGGAATCCCCATTGTCAGGTGCCATGGCTAGGTCATGTGACTAGGTGCATGTGGCCAATTTAACAGTACATTGAACGATGCACACAAATTAATGTTTGACTTGTTTTGCTCCTGGGGGTGTTTTATTTGCTTTTGTTTGCATGTTGCTCTTTTGGTTGCCTTTTCTTTTTACTAGATCATTTTTTCAATTGTTTAGGAGTCTAGTGATCCACTTCAGGAAACTCAGTTTTGCACTTTAGGAAACTCAGTTTTGCAGAAATTCTTCTCAGCCCCAAACACACACACACACGTGTGTGTGTGTGTGTCTTTTTCTCTCCCTCTTTCTTTCTCTCTCCCTCTCTCTCTTTCTTTCTCTCTCTCTTTCTCTCCCTCTCCCTCTCCCTCGCTCTTTCTGCCTCTCTCTCTCTCTCTGTATCCATCTCTATATATCTTCTGGAGGTGAGGGAGGTGAAAAATGGGCCATTTTCACCTGGTATTTTGCCTCCTTTCAAGCACATACACCACCTCCAGAAGTATTCTGCAATCCAAAACCAGGCCAAAATGGCTCATTTTTTGGCCAAAAATGGGCCATTTTCTTCTGGGTTTTTTTTTTTCCTCCTTTAACCCCTCCACCCGCAGGCCCTGCCCTGCCCACTTGTGCCCTTCAGCCTTACCTTTGTGACAGCAACATGGGGTAGCGTTGAACCATTGAAATGAGCAGAAGTGGGAAGTGTGGCTGGACAGTGGAAGATAAGGGTGACGGCTGGAGGATGCCTCCCAAGAGCCCCCATCAGCCAGGAAATGCCAGCGATGAAGCAAGTGGCTGGAAAGAGAGGGACGAGGAGTGGGATGAGAGACGGGGCTTAACCCCACCACTCCACAGGCTGGATAAATTGGGTCGGCGGGCCACATCTGGCCCATGGGCCGTAGTTTGAGGATGCCTGCTTTAAAGACTGCTGTAAAGTACTTTGGGGCAGTATATAACTCTAAGGGATATTGTTTTTACTATTGATTTCTTGCTTTCCCCACAGCTTTTTGCGAAAGGAAATAGAGGAAAATCTCTTATGAAATTTGATGTCACCCTTATGGCAGAATAATGTAGAAATCATAGCACACCTTCTTTTGTACTGCCAGTTCTACAGGAACATTCACCACCGTTTTTAATCTAAATTTCCAGGCCACTCTGATAATTTTTATTTGCATGATTTGTTAGATAACCAGGATAAATCAATCTGTCTTAAAGTGGCAAATTTTGGCTATACAGATAGCACTGGTCTACAAGGAGAAAGCCTAGGAAATTAAAGTAGTTAATTTTTACCAGAATTGGATCACTAATAAAGGAAAATTAAGTCCTAATTTTCTAATTGGCTCCAGTTCCAAGTTACAGCTTCAGGTCAAAATTGCATCAAAATAATTAAAAATGAGGAGGATGTGTGATTATCCCCATACGTTTTCTGCAAAATGTAATATAGCAGTGAGAATCGTGCCATGCCAATCATTATAAATTTCTTTTTATTGATACCAATAACATAACTTTCCATTCATTTACTTGTTTTTCACGTAACGTTTTCATGCTTTTTGTATGAAAAACTGACAAGCTCTAACATCAGTTTAAACAAGGTTCCATCTTTATTCGATCTCTAAACTGCACTTTTTTGTTCTTCTCTTGTGAACTGCAGTAGGATAATCCCTGGGTGATTCCAGCAGAAATCAGTAAGCATGGATAGACTCCATTTCCCTTGGTATCTTTTCTCCATGTCTGCGATATCCTGGTGCGATATCCCCATGCTCATCACTCATGCCCACAGTTCAAAGAAAAATAGTTTAAATGTGAGTGTAAGAAGTGAATTTTCAATGATATATTTGCACCAAGTGCTTTATAGGACCTAAGCACATTTTCCATGTGTTTTTCATAGTCACCTGCCTTGCTGTTCTCAAAGTGAAAGCAAAATTAAAAAACAAAATATGCTGCACTCATTTTTGTGTTTACAGTATTCTGAAGCACATTCTTCAAATATCATCACTCTTGTTTGCAAATTGCTTAATATTATGCACACTTATTTGTAATTCCTTATCCTTTTCCCTAATATAATGTGTGTTTAGGTTATTTTCATGAATATATGCATTTTGTACAAATGTTTTTTTGTTTTGTTTTGTTTTTTTAATGAAAACTACTTTGCAAAATTCATAGCACTACAAATGTGAATGAAAACCAAGTTTCGTTTGTATGGTTGATTTAAAAAATGCAAAATTAGATGAATTTGCATTTAGAGGCAAACAAAATGAATTTCTTTCCATCTCTAGTTAAAACAAGTCAATATAAGATATTTTCCAGAAAATATATTCCCAGCAAGATATATATTTAACACATTTCATCTTTCAAGAGGAAGAGAATTAATATTTATCATTTTCTAAATCAACTGTGCTAGTATTTGTTCATCAGCAATATATACAAGAATCAAGCTACATCCAAAATTAGATATACATAATTGCATTAATTATGTTTTACATCAAAATGCTATTTTATAACATTCATTTGTATGAGCTGTACTAAAATGCCTGTGGAGTTGTTTGTGAGCACTCTAGTCTAAACTAGAAACTAAAATAAAGAAGAAACAGAGAAAGGAGTTGGAAGAATAAAAAAAAACTCCTTAAGCTCAGTTAACAAATCATTTTTATTACTAATGTCAATATAAATGCAAACAAACACACAAGAACCACCTGAACTGAAATCCATTATTTGCTTTAACTTCTTCAGAATTATTATTAATCCGGTGTTGGGTAACAGATGCTTGTCTTCCACTTCTTGCTCATTTTAAATGATTTAACACCTCTGGAAATATTATGAATTCAGGTTTCCTTAGTCTTCTAATCATGTTGTCAGCTTAAAATTCACATTTAATTAACCTCTTCACCAAAGGCATAAATCAATACTAAAATTGCCAGTGCATGCCATGCTAATAGTGATTTTCGTTTGAAGGGAGATGGCTAAAAATGAAGCATTAGGAAGAGAATAGTAAGCAAGTTGGACACCTAAAATAGAGATACCATCTTGAGTAGCCTTGGATAAGAACTAGAAAACAGAATATAGATATAGAATATAGAGTAACAGAATTGGAAGAGACCTTGGAGGTCCTCTAGTCCAACTCCTGCTCAAGCGGAAAACGCTATACCATTCTGGACAAGTGGCTGCCCAATCTCTTCTTAAAAACCTCCAGTGATGGAGCACCCACAACTTCTGAGGAAAACTGTTCCACTGATTAATTGTTCTCATTGTCAAGAAATTTCTCCTTAATTCTAGGTTGGATGGATCTCTCTTTGATAAGCTTCCATCCATTACTATTTGTCATGGCCTGGTCAATCTATTCTCCTGGTTTGGAGATTAGATTGACCCAGTCTCCTCTGTGGCTACCAACTGCCCCATCATGGAATTCTTGAATGTTCACACAGGATTGACAACTGAATTTCTATGGATGAAATGGAAATTCCTACCTTGAATTGCATAAAGTGAATCCTTTGATTTCTAAATAGAAAACAAACACTGAAACAACAGTGTTTGTTGCTGTCGCTTTAATAATTTTATTTGCCATGGAAACAAATGCACTGATCCAAAAGTAGCTGTCCTCTAGATTTCAAACTGCAGTGGCAATTTTTGATCAAAGAAAATTATGTTTAGGAGGGATTTTTGTGGGACAATACATTTTGAGATAAATAGTTTGTGAAGAAAATATTCCTCACTCTACTTCATTCTGCTCTGTGTTGTCTTGAGACATTCTATTCTGTTGTGTCCTGTCTTGTCTTATTCTATGAGTTTTCTGATTTTTAGCTACCCAGCCTTCACTGGCATTTAAATACTGTATAAGTAAATAAATAAAAGCCAGTCTGAATTCACATTTTGGCTTATAGAAATTGGAAGCATTTCCTTTAAATTTGCAAGCCTGATGGGAGGTTATAGCACTGTTTTCCCCTCCATATTCTTTTTAAAGGTTTGCTCTGCTGTGCTACCTTTGGTGCATTAACTTTCTGCTCTGTCCTAGTTGTCTAATGATAATAATTAGCCTCTGTGCACTTTATTGCCATATTTTATTACCCATCAGCTGCAAAGATGTCTTGTTTTAGTGTTCCTTCCCTTTGTGCCAACACTGAGAAGGTCAGTAGTTTTAAGGACACAATGATATGACTTTTTTAAAGTCTCTCATTTTCTTTCTTTGAATTATGGATGGATGGATTAGGATATTTTTTTCCTGCTTCTCTTCTTGTCTACATGTCATTCTTTTCCTTTCTTCTCATCTTTTTTCCATTTTATCTTCCATCCTTTTCCTTTTTCTTCTTAAAATGCATTGAAAATGTCTATTTTAAACAAACGCTACATGGCACAGAATATTTTCAAGGGGATTTGTTTCAATGGGAAACAAAATTGTATATAATTATGAAACATACAAAAATATACATGAAAATGTGTGAGCTTTTTGTGATTGCTGTTTTTTAATCTGAATACCTAGTAGAGAAAAAGGAGATAATTTATGACTAGTGAATGAAAGCAAATTTATTAGATGCTCACCCCTGCTTAAAAATTTATATTAAGCACTCCAGCTTTGTAAAACAAATGCTACTACTATTAACCCTAACCCCATATCATGCCTATATAATTTAATAACAATTGATCAGAATTAGCTATTATTTATTAGGAAAAGGGAAAAAGAAAAGAACTTTTACCACTAGTAATGTATGCAAAATATTAAATATGGTCTTTAACTTTAAACTTTTAATCCTATACATTCAAAAATAAATCCTACTTGATATGGAATTCATATTGCAATTATCATAAATTTTTCTTTTAAAACTCCTTTGGATGTTCCAGTGTTGCTAAAAACATCAAACAGCAAGTTACCAACCTGTTCTTGAAAGATTATTTCCAGCCTTTAATCTTGTATCATAGGAATGGACAGTATATTTTAGGACTATATGACAACTGTTAGAGTCCCTTCTAATTCTGTGGCTGATGTTCCACAAAATGATTACTTTAAGTTATTGGTGGGGCTTCCTATCATATTAAGTCACCAATTCTGTCCATAGCAGAAGGGTGCTGAAAAGTCAAGATGGCAGATGGGAAGACTCACCCCCTTTTATGAATATGGCAGACACAGCAAGCATCAAAAGGGGTGTGGCTAAAGTCATGACATTTCAGCTGCCATGTTGACTTTTTTACAGGGACAACCCCCATGGTTGTCCCTGTATGGTAGGAAGTGCCTAAAAATATACATTTACAAATAGACTCAACATATGGAAACAGAGAGAGGGAGGGAGGGAAGGAAGGAAGGAAGGAAGGAAGGAAGGAAGGAAGGAAGGAAGGAAGGAAGGAAGGAAGGATTTCAATCTCACCCTGTGTGTTATATTGGTTAGCCAATTTTCATCCCCACATTGCCTTGTACAACCATTCCATCTTCCAAATGTGTTAATTACATCCCAAACACCAAAACATTGCTTACCTCAGTTGTTCAAAATAAACAAAACACCACATATCATGTCAAAATTAGCCTTTTTGAAAAGGAATGTTCTTTTTTTAAAGTTATGCTGAAAGCTTTCCCTTGAACAATAAGGAAGAGGTGGCTGTTAATCCTTATTCTTCATGGAGATATAAAGGTTCTTCCTTTGAACAAAGAATTTATATTTTTCTTTCGAGGAAGGTCAGAGGACTATCTTTTCCTTCTCTACTTAGAAATAAACCCAGTTGAATTTATTGCGGTTCTGCCAAGGTACATATGTGTGGATTTGCAGACTAATTATGACCAAATGCTAGGAGATTACTCACAACAAAATTTACTGTATAAATGCCTGCAAGTCTGTGTCTAATTTTGTGAAAAAAATATGTGTTCTGACAGGCTATTCAACTGAAAAATAAAAGAGTTTTTATAGGCTTTTTTCTTCCATTAATATCATGTTAGTAGTCAATGGAAGCTCCAATCTGAAACATGTCAGATTTAGAGACAGCTCTAGGGATAAAAATAGTTATAAAAGCCAGCAGAGAAGTTTCAGCAGTGGTAATATTGAAATTGGGTTGACATCTCTCAAGATTGTATCAAATAACACTTTGGGCTAAATTTCACAACAATTCCATCCAAGGAAAAGATAGTGCCATAAGCTTATTGACCTAATATGGTTTTCATGCTAAAGAATTTTCTGGGACTTGATTTAAGCATGAGTTCAAAAGCATTCAATTTGATATACAAAGATGGCATTGTATTTCTCGTTATCATAAGGAAATTGCATGAGGAAGGGCTCATTGGTTTCTCACTCAAAATCTGTCCAGGCTAATCCTGATCTTCAACATCTTACTTTTCTATTCTGAAATAAAAATCTCTCTTCTCAGGACATTTGCATGATGAAGTAAAATCTCAACCGTATGGAGTAATCTAGTCCAGTGCTTCTCAACCTGGGCAACTTTAAGATGTGCCAACTCCCAGAATTCCCTAGCCAGCATCTTAAAGTTCCTCAGTCCACATGTCTGAAAGTTGCCCAGGTTGAGAAACATGGGTCTAGTCCATTCAACTGTAAAATGAGGGTTCTACAATGTCCTAGTCATGACTGACATTGAATTCTGGTTTATAGCTTTCAAAATATTGGGTTCACAGATCATGCTAAATTGTAAATGATCAGTTTATGTCTCACTTTATCATGTGAATTCAGCCAGTGAAGTTTAGTGTTGTGAACTTCAGAGTTGTGAAAACTGGATTTATTCAGTAAAGTATGGTTTAGAAAGAATATAAAGAAGAAAAATACAACTGTTGCAGTAAACCAGAAAATACACTGTTATATTCTTTCTCACATTTCATCTCATGTAAGGAAAAAAATAAAAATAAATAAAGTAAAACACCTAATCTCACTTTTTCCCAAGCTAATCATTTCTGGGGAAATGGATGGTGAATTTCTGCATAATATGCATAACATTATAATATTATGATAATACATGCATTTAATGGAAGAGTTTTGCAGGGGAAGGTGGTGTGGCATTACTTAACTATCTTTTTTTTTGAATTTTTTATTTTAATTCTAATACACATATTGTAAATGTACATTCTCTTAATCAAAATTGATCACACAAAGACATAGATTTTCTAAAGAAAGCATAAAGAAAAAAACATTTTTAATTACATTCAGGGTTGCTCTTCTACCCTTTCTTTTCCCTCATTTTACAACAAACCTTCTTCTGCTTCTTTCCCTTCCCTACCTTCTCTCCTCTCCTACTTTCTTCCTTCCTCCTCTCCTTCCTCTTCCCTATTTCCTCTTCCTTTCCCACACTCCTCCCCTCTTTTCTTCCTTTCTAACCTTCTCTCCTACTCTTTTCACCTATCCTTTCTTCCTCTCCTTTACCCTTTCTTCCATTCCTCTCTCTTCCTCTCCTCTCCTCTCCTTACCCTCTACTTCTCTCTCTCCTTTGTTGTCCAATCTTTCCCCTATTTGGTATCCGAGCAGCTCCAATTTTCTATTAATATATACTTTCTTTTCAATTTCTTTTCAATTTTACCCATTACACATCTATCATCATAATTGTACATTTATATAATAACGTTCTTTCTTTCCCCCATCCCCCTTTTCCATTTACTCTGGTGTCATCTGAGTTTCTATTTCTTTTTCTTCTCCCTCATTTGTCTTTATCTTATCTGATTTATTAATCTATCATCTTTCATTTCATATTACTTTTCTAACCATACATAGAATCTTCCTCATGTCTTGAAATACACTGATTCCTTTTTATCTTTTATTCTTTTTTTAAAAAAATACTTTATTAAACTTTTTTACATTAAAAGCATAAAAAAAGGGGGGGAAAGGCTTATATCATTTAACAGCTTATTTGTGGTGTTTTTCATCTAATAATAATCCATGCAATAATGACAAACATTAAATTATACATATTTGTGTTCTTATTTTATCTATTGATTATGCTTAGTAACTAAATATTCCTATCTCCTTTCCATCCATCCATACCACCGTTCCCATATACCATAAAATACTGATGTCTCCTTATCCTTCAGACTCAAAGTTAGTTTGTCCATTTCTGCGCAATTCATAATCTTTTGTACAATAAGTCTCTCTGTGGGCACACATGGCTGTTTCCAACATTGAGCGAAGGCCATCCTAGCAGCAGTTAATATATGTAATATTAAATATTTTATACTCTTCACGTATTTTTTTTTAAAGATCCCCAATAAAAAAAGTTCGGGTTCTAGATCCAATTGTTCATTCATGATTTCTTGTAGCCACTTTTTAATTTTTAACCAATATTTACGTGCTTCGAGGCAAGACCGCCACATATGGTAATATGTTCCCTCTTTATTTTTACATTTCCAGCATATGGGAGACATTTTGGGATACATTTTCGCTAATCTCGAAGGGGGCAGGTGCCACCTATAGAACATTTTATATGCATTTTCTTTGTATGCTGCTGATTTGGTTAGTTTATAATTTCTGTTCCATATTTTCTCCCAATCTGATAAATTTATATTATGTCCAATATTTTGACCCCATGCGATCATACATCCTTTCACTACTTCTTCTTCCAATTCTACTTCTAGCAAATATTTATAAATTTGGGTAATATTTTTTTTGTCTGGCCCTAGTAAAATTTTATCTAATTGCTGTGGTTTAAGATATATTCCATATTCTTTTATATCTTGTTTGTATCGATTTTGTAACTGAAGATAGGCCCACCAGTCAACCCGTAGTCCTTGTTCTTGGAGGTCCTGTAGTGTTTTTAATTTTCCATGAATATCTAATAGATCTTTATATTTTAGCATTTTATTCAAATCTAAATTATTTGGGTGAATCATTGCTTCCATTGTGGATAGCCAGATTGGGATTTTTATATAGTGTTTCTTTTTAACTTTAATCCAATTGTTTATTAGGGAATCTCTAATCAAATGTCTGTGGAAACACTTTTGTTTCATATGGCCTGTTTCCCACAGAAAGGCATGCCACTCTCTCTGTAGGTCATGGCCTTCTATAGTTAGTATTCTTTTATTCTTTAAATTGATCCAGTCTTTTAACCAAACTAGTGTTGCTGCACTATAATATAATTCCCAATTTGGTAATCCGAATCCTCCTCTGCTCTTCATATCTTGTAAATATTTGATTTTTATTCTAGGTTTTTTCCCCTGCCAAATAAATTTTCCAATTGTTTTATTAAGGTCATTAAAAAAGGTCTTTTCTAATTTGACTGGAACAGTCTGAAACAAATATAGGAATTTTGGTAGTATAGACATCTTTACGGCTGCTATTCTTCCTAATAGTGACAGCTGCATCTTCTTCCACAATTCTAAATCTTTTTTTGTTTCTTGTAATAATTTGTTGTAATTATTCTCCTTTATTGCTTTGCAATGTGCTGACAACCATATCCCTAAGTATTTGATTTTTCTTGTTGTTTGAAGTCCAAGTGATCTTTCCAGTTCTATTGTTTGTGGTTCTGTTAAATTTTTTGGTAGAAGTTTTGTTTTCTGTCTATTAATTTTCAGCCCTGCTACAGTTCCATATCTTTCTAATTCCTTAATTAGTGCTTGTCCTCTCTCTAGTGGTTCTTCAATGATAAAAGCCAAATCATCTGCAAATGCTTGCAGTTTATATTCTTCACTTCTGATTTTCAATCCTTTTATTTCTGGATTTTGTCTAATTCGTTCTAGTAATACTTCTAATGAAAGTATGAAGAGCAGAGGGGATAGGGGGCAGCCTTGTCGAACTCCTTTTTCTATATTTAAAGTTTGGGTATTTTCTCCATTGATTATAATTTTTGCTTTTTGTATCGAATATATTGCTGTTATAATATTCTCAAATTTGGTGCCAAAATTCATATCATATACTTGTTGAATCATAAATTGCCAATTGAGATTGTCAAATGCTTTTTGGGCGTCCAAGAAAACAAGTATTCCAAACTATCCATAATTATTCTTAAATTGTTTCTAATTTGTCTGTCTGGAAGGAATCCATTTTGGTCTGAGTGTATATAATCATTCAAAATTTTCTTTAATCTATTGGCGATAATAGTAGCAAATATTTTATAATCTACATTTAACAGAGAGATTGGTCTATAATTTTGTATCAGCCTAGGATCCGTATCCTCCTTCGGGATTAGCGAAATTAGTGTTTCCCTCCATGTATCCGGCATTTTAGCTGATGTTAATACCTCATTAAATAAATCAACCATTATTGGTCCTATTTGTTCTTCTATTGTCTTATAGAATTCTGCTGGAAAACCATCAGGGCCTGGTGTTTTACTACTTTTCTGGGATCTAATTGCTTGATTTAATTCCATCATAGTTATATCCTTAGTCAGCATTTCTTTCAGTTCATCTTTTATTTCTCGAGTTCTTTTTTCCCTTAGATAGTTCCTAATCTGCTCCTCATCTATTTTTTCTTTCTTATAGAGATCTTCAAAATATTTATGTGCAATCTCTTTTTTCTTTTCTATTTTATATTGGTTTTCTCCATTTTCATCTTGTAATTGGTATATGGTTCTTTTCTCTCTCTCTTTTTTGAGTTTATAAGAGAGCCATCTTCCTGGTTTATTTGCTTGTTCAAAATGTATTTGTTTGGTTGCTTTCAGATTTCTGACTAGTTCTTCTTGCTCAACTAAATTGAGTTTGTGTTTATAGAGAATCAGTTGTTCTTGTAGTTGAGAGTTTAATGGGTTATTCTGTAGGTTAGTCTCTAGTTTTTTAATTGTTTGAAGTAGATTATTTTGTTGGGCATATTTTTCTTTGTTCTTTTTTGCAGTAAAGGATATTATAACTCCCCAAATCACAGCTTTCATAGTATCCCATAGGTTTTGGGTCGATGTATATTGATTATTGTTTTCTTTAAAATAAAATTTTAGTTATTCCTTAATTTTCTTGGTAAATTCCTCATCTTTCAATAATTGAGTATTTAGTGTCCATCTTCTCCTTGGTTTTTTTCCCCCCTTCCAGCTAATTTTAAGTGGGTTGTGGTCTGCCCATGAATTCAATAAGATTTCTACTTCTGCCACTTCTTCTACTAGATCTCCACTCATCCATGCCATATCAATGCGTGACCAAGATTTATGGGGGTTTGAATAAAAGGTAAATTGTCTTTTTTCTGAGTTTAGTATTCTCCATATATCTATTAAATTTAATTCTTTAGTCATTTCTACAAATATTTTTGGTAGCTCTCTTTTTTTTTTCACTTTCTTATTCCCCCCGTTGTAGTCTTTTTGATAATTTGATATCGCATTGAAATCGCCTATGATACAAATGTTTTCCTTTTCTAATTCAATAATTTTGTCATATAGGGCTTTATAAAATTCACTTTGATTGTCATTGGGGGCATAAATTACCACTAATAGGATTTTTTTAAAATTTATCTGTATTTCTATTGCCAAAATTCTTCCTTTAGGGTCTTCAAATATTAAATTTGCCTCTATCTCTTCCTTAATGTACACCGCTATTCCTTTCTTTTTCTCCTGATCTGCAGAAGCTGTAAACAGCCTCCCTAATTTGGGGCAATTTAAATATTTTTCATCAGTTTTTAGAATATGTGTTTCCTGTAAGCATATAATATCTACATTTTGTTTTATTAAATTTGCAAAAATCCTTTTCCTTTTTGTCATTGAATTTAGTCCATTTATGTTGATGGATAAGAGTTTCACCTCCTTTTCCATAGCCCTAGTTATCTTTCGCTTTTTGTCTTCTAATTGCTCTTATATCCCTTTCTATTTGTTGTTGATTAGTATCTATTTCTTCTTGTTCTTTGTGTTTATTTTTTAGTTGGTCTTGCCTTCTTTGGGGATTTAGCTCTAAATCTTCTTTGCTATTTTGGTCTTCTGACCCCACCAGTTGTTTAAAAAAATCCTGAGCTTTTTCAAGCGTATCTATTTTAATTGTCCTTTCCTCCCAAGTAACCAACATCCCTTCTGGAATCAGCCATCGAAATAAAATGTTTCGTTTATTCAACTCAGTCGCCAGAAATTTATAATCCTTTCTCTGCTCCCTTACTCTTCTTGGGATTTGCTTAAGAATCTGAATTTCTTTACCTTTATGTGTTATTATTTCTTCTCTGGATATTTTATATATAATATCTCGCACTTTCCTTCTTGTAAATCGAATGTGGACCTCTTTTGGGAGTTTGTTTCTTCTCGCATAACTCGTGCTGACCCTATAAACGTCGTCCATCTCCTTTAACATTTCCTCCTTGTCTCTATCTAATACTTCAGCTAAGATTTCTGCCATCACTAGTTCCAAATCTTCATCTTTTTCTTGCACTACATTTTGAAATCTTAAATATGATGCAGCCTTATCCATCTCTATGAAGGTCAGGGAGTTTCCAATTTCTTTGCTCACCATATTTATTTGTTGGTCCATCTTTTCTAGTTCCTTCTCTGTTTGTTCCGTTCTTTTCTCTACTTCCTTTATTGTGTGTTCATTCTTCTCTAATGCTTGTTGGATTGATCCTATTTTTTCATCGAGTTTCGATATGTCTGATCTCATTTCCAGTTTTAATTTCCCCATTTCCTCTTTCAGTTCGTTAATATCCGCTCTTGTCTCTAAATGATTCTTTACCATTATTTCCTGGAGTTTTGCCATTGATTCTTGTAACAAAGATAGCGAGATTTGAATATTAATATTGGAGGGAGTATTTTGTTCCTTGGCTTTCAGCATTCCCTCTGTTGTTTTTTGTGTTATTGCTGAAGGTATTGTTGTTGAGGGTGTTAGAGGTAATATAGCTTTCTTTCCTGCCTTAGTTAATGTGATGTTTGTGGAAGTCATCTCTTCTAGTATCTCTTTCTGCTTTTTAAGAATATTATACACGTTGTCCCAAATTGGCATTAAACACCTTCAAATTCTATACTTTGAAAGTTCGTTATTAGTATAATTTAGTTCTTACTATAAACTTTTGTGTTATTATATTATTTGTATAGATCTCGATGTTCACATCAATATTCAGAAATCATAGAATGCATAATTAATTAGAGGGTTGAGGTACCTAATTATAAATATCTATATGAAACTCTTTTTTCCCCCCAAATCTGACTATAACTAAATATAACAGTAACTTATAGTTTGAGTTATAAATATAAATCTTAACAAGTATATATAAATATTGATATATTAATCAAAATATCTACTAATCTATAAATCTGAGTTATAAATCAGTATATATATAATTATATATATAGGTTGAAAAAATACAAAAAAGAAAGCGCAAAAACAAACATGAAAGGAGTATCAATGTACAAGATAACTTACGTAGCACTTTCAGTTACTTAATATATAATGTATAAATTAGAATATTTAGCTATAATCAATTCTTTGGCTGGGATAGTTAGCCTTCTAACAAGTAAGTTAATGGTTTAAGTGGATTAAATAATGATAGTGATTTCCAAAAAGCATTCAAATCGTTATATCCAGTAGAAAAAAAGAGAAAAAAAAATCAGTTGGCAGATTCAGTAAACAAAAGTAGGCAAAAAGTAAAAGAGTCACCAATTCCTCAATTTCTTATTAATGTGTTGGTCTCTCAAAAGTTCCCATCAACTCAGACTTCCTTATTATACTGATAAGTTGCTGAGTAATGCTCTTTGCTATGGTCGCTCTTCACTTCCGTTACTTCAGCTGCTTC
Source organism: Ahaetulla prasina (assembly GCF_028640845.1). Classification (NCBI taxonomy): domain Eukaryota; kingdom Metazoa; phylum Chordata; class Lepidosauria; order Squamata; family Colubridae; genus Ahaetulla; species Ahaetulla prasina. The sequence goes on along the minus strand of NC_080547.1, from coordinate 29,415,137 downwards.
TAATGAAAAAAAAAAACCAAAGCTCACAGCCTCGTAACTAGTGTTCAGTTCTCAGTTTTTCAAAGTTCAAAGTTTAAAGTCTGAAATTCAATGTGCAAATGTTCAAAGGATATTCCGAAGTACTGTCTTCTCCTGTTTTGTTCGTTAAACTGTCCTGCCTTTTTCAGGCTATCAATCACACCCAGTCACTCTCCGTTCTTTCTCACCAGCTTCTTAGCTGCCTTCTCGGGTTACGATCAATCAATCTTCACAATGAAGTGTGGACCTTTTTTTTTGCTTGTTGTTAATCTTCTGTTACACAAATTCTTTAGCACTGACCTCTCCTTGCTTCTCACCACAAGCTGTCAGTAATCTTGCTTCCCACTTTGTTGGCTGTCAGACTACGGAGCCGGCATTAAGAAATGCCAGCTTTTTGCTTGCTGGGCTCCACGGGGTTTTTCTCCGTCGCGTTGATGATTGCCTGTCACCAAACTGCTCCTCGAATCTCCCCACTTCAACACGCTTCCCTACAGGCTTCGTGTACCCTTTTGGGTTTTGCTCCAGCACCAAAAAAGAGGGATGAAGAGCAGAGCTAGCTCCTCATAGCCTCTCTTTGTCCGAGCCTCACCAACGGAAGACCTTATCTTTTATTCTTAATGTTAGTCTATTCATTTCCGCGCAATCTAAAATATTTTTTATTTCTTCACCTTCTGACGGGATTTTCTCTATCTTCCAATTTTGTGCAAATACAATTCTTGCTGCTATTATTATGTATATGATTAAATATGTATCTTCTTTACTATATCTCTCTGGCAAAATACCCAATAAAAAATCTCTGGTTTTAATTCTATAGATTTATGTAACGTTTCTTCTAACCATGTCTGTATTCTAAACCAATAGTTTTTTGCTTCTGTACATGACCACCACATATGATAATATGATCCCGGCAAATGCAAACATTTCCAACATTTAGCTGATTTATCCTTAAACTTTTTTGCTAGCCTTTCTGGTGGCATGTGCCATCTAAAAAACGTTTTATATAAGTGTTCTTTATATACAGATGCCACTGTTAATTTATAATTTCTTTTCCATAATTGTTGCCATTTCTCTAATTCTATTATATAACCAAAAATTTTGCCCAGGTTATCATTGTCTCTTTTACTTCTTCATCTTCTAGTCTGATTTGCAATAAGTAATTATACAATCTTTTAATCATTTTTTTATCCTTTCCAGTCATTATCTCATCCAACTCTGATTCTCCCAAATTAAAACCTTACTGTTTTAAGTCTTTATCATATCTTGACTGTATTTGCAGTCATGTATACCAATCAGTCTCGATCCCTTGTTTTTCTAGATCTTATTTCTGTTTCAGTTCTCCCTTCTCTGTTAAGATGTCCTTGTATCTTACAATATTATCCATATTAATCATATTTGGATGTGTCAATGCTTCTATTGTGGAAAGCCACATTGGTTTTTCCATATAATGTTTTTCTTTCACTCTCTCCCATACTGTTAACAAACCATTCCTTCACAATGTCTCTGGAAGTATCCATGTATCCTATTCTTCCCATACCATAAGAAAGCATGCCAACCTATTGCAGATCATGTCCTTCACACTAATACACACCTTGAAGTTAATTGGATGCCCAAGTATTTCACTTTCTTCACTATTTGAATATCTAACTTCTCCATTATTTATTTATTTATTAATCAAATTTCCATTAGTTGCTTCTTTTGTGGATATTAGAATAGAATAGAATAGAATAGAATAGAATAGAATAGAATAGAATAGAATAGAATAGAATAGAATAGAATAGAATTTTATTGGCCAAGTGTGATTGGACACACAAGGAATTTGTCTTGGTGCATATGCTCTCAGTGTACATAAAAGAAAAGATACGTTCATCAAGGTACAACATTAGAAAAGGAACCAGACAAGGATGTCCGCTATCTCCATTATTATTTATTTTGACCCTAGAAATTTTAAACAGAAAAATAAGACAAGATAAAGAAACAAAAGGAATGAAAATCAAAAAAGAAGAATATAAGCTATAAACATTTGTGGATGATTTAGTATTTATTATGGAAGAACCAATAGAAATGGATCCAAAATTAATTGAGCAAATAGAGGAATATGGAGAAGTAGCAGGATTGAAAATTAATAAAGATAAGACAAATAGTCAAAAAGCAAAAGAAGATAATTACTATAAACTGAGAAATCAAATTGAAATAGAATTGGAAAAATTGAAAAATTTGCAATTATCACCAATGGGAAGGATAGCGCTAATTAAAATGAATATATTACAAAGAATCTTGTTTTTCTTCTGAACAATTCCGATAAAGTTGGAGAAGAAATATTTTAAGAGCCTGAATAAAATGATGTGGAAATATATATGGCAAGGAAAAAAAGCAAGAATTAATCTTAAACTGCTTCAAGATTCTAGAACTAGAGGAGGATTTGGTCTACCAAAGTGGGAACTTTATCACCAAGCAGTGATGTTAACGTGGGTTAAAGAATGGATTTTATTGAGAAATACAAGACTATTGACTTTGGAAGGATGATCTGCAATTAGGCTGGCATGCTTTCTTATAATATGGCATTACTTAACTATCTTGTAGATACCCTAAAAATCTGGTGCTTGGGAGACGAAACATATTTATTACTATTACTATTAGGTAATTAATATTTGGGACATTATAAAGCTTCAACTTTGCTCATATGAAAGGCAGATGATAAATGCAGTTGTATATTGAAAAGTGTAGCCTTCTCAGCTTTAACATATAGGATATTCTAATACAACTGTTGGAAGACCTGATGGATCAAGTAAGAAACAAATCAGAATGGAGAATATCTTTTGGAATGAAGGCAAATATACATGTCCCAGGATAATGTTGTGGGATCCAATCTGGGTCAGTCACCAGGACCAGAGGTTTAGTCTTCTGAGCTTTTGGACTCGTGCTGGAGCCCATCTTCAGGGAACTTCTTTCTCACCAATGTGAGAGAGAAGCTCCCTGAGGATGGGCCCCAACATGAGTCTGAAAGCTCGGAAGACTAAATCTCTGGTCCCAGTAACTGACCCATTGAATCCTGCAATATCTTTGTGGTCTCTAAGAGCTGAAACTGGTCCAATGGCACAATGCTGTTTTAGTGGGACAGGCCAATTGTAAGGATCAGATGGTATATACATTTTGTTGAATGACTTAGAGCTAATTTTCTTTTCTTCAGAATACTCTTGATGTGGGTTTCTTACTGCTCAAATGACCATCTTTGAGACATTGCTCCTGGAAACCCAGCATAATGCCTCTGTCAGCAATTTAAACAAAGCTCATTATCTAAGTGGATCCATAATTAATAAATATGTGAAAGGATGTCAGCTTTAATGATTGCCTACTTCCACAAGCTTTATTTTATTTGCTTATTTTCAGTGGCCTTCCCACTTCACTGACTCTCACTGTCTGCTGAGAACCAGCTTATAAATGAAAAGCGACAATGAAACAGAACCCACAGTGTGGATAAGCATACATGAATACATACATTCCGTGTCTCAGCAACTGCTTATGTCAATGAGAGTTGAGATAATCTACTACTGATATCACTGATATCATTGGTCTAGTAGTTAAGGCACCAGAGTTGACAACAGGAGACTGTGAGTTCTAGTTCTACCTTAGGCATAGAAGTCATCTGGGTGACCTTGCAGCAATCACTCTTGCTCAGCCCAATTCACCTCACAGGGTTGTTGTGGGAACAATAGGAGAGAAATGTGTATTGGATATGTTCACTGCCTTGGATTATTTGTAAAAACAATAAAGGTAGAATAAAAATAAACAAATAAATAAATTCTTTGATCCATCAAAGTTTCCCCAATTCATGACTAGCTAGATAATACCTAAAAAGCCAAGGTGAAGGTATGAAGTAGAATTTATTTCTGTTTCTGGAGTTTTGATTTGTTGAGGTTGAATTTAATAAAAAATACAACTATTTTTTTTCATCAATGGGATAAGTTTTAATGTAAAAATCAGATGAGAGGAAAATAGTTGTTTAGCTTCTAGACTCCTAACTGATTTGGAGTCAAACTATTTCAGTAACTATCTGCTTCTATATCAGTCCTGTGATTCTGGAAAGGATGCTCTGCAGACCACAGCAAAGTCTGTTCGCTTATTTATTCTTTGTGATGTTCCTTACCATGGGGAGGGCAACCTTGGTATAGCAAAGGTAGATGGACCTACCATGGAGTCTTGTTATTTACAAATGCAGTAGCTTTATTTTGCCTAGGATGTTTTTTGTTTGTCCCATGCACTGATCACTGTGTCGTCAGTCTTGTTAATTCTGTTGTTATTTTATGGTATTTCTTAAACAATGAATCTATTTTAGAGTAACTGCTTTTAATGAAAAGTTGCATATAAATCTGATAATTAACTAACTAATGAAGAAGAGAATTAGCATCCCTAGCTAGGAATGATGTCATTCTTTGGGAATCATCATCCTTTTATTATCTAACCTTGTTGCTCAACTGGAATATATGACGTCCAGAAGGACCCAAATTTATCTTCACAGATGAAGACATAAACCATTTTCTCCTGTACTCAAGTGATTATAAAGTCACTGGTAAAAAGAATGGAGAGAAATAAAGAAACTCCCATTTTAACTTTCCATATTTGAACACATTCAAATCTCTGAAGAACTGATATTGAGTAGAATATTAATATATTTTCTTATCTGAGTTGAGACCCTCTTGGAGTTAAGCTGTCCTGCTTCCCTAGAACAAGAACAAGGTATGGATCAGGTAAAATCATGTTCTGAATTGTGAGTGGATTTTGAACCCTGGAAAATCAGGGTTCTAAATGATACATATAACCCAAATAAATAAATAAAAAAGAAATGTTTTCATTCCAGATGTTTGACTCCAACTCATAGGAATTAGTGGAGGTGGTCAAACCATTTCTTCATCCATGCTTGGTTTTTTCACATAAGCTATTTAAAAAGGCCTCAAAAGATCAGATATGTTTTTTAAAGTATATAAGCCTATATATTGCCTCCAATTTATCTAATCTAGCAACAGATCTAATCATATCTACAAAGAGGTCTTTTCTTTCATTGCTGGTACTATTACAGGTAGGGTCCTTTTAATTGGAGATATGTATCACTAAACTGAACCCTCACAAAACAGGGAAGAAAAAACCTCATAATTATGAATAGATTTTTTTTTCTTTAAAGAGAAAAAAACCCAGTGTTGAAAAAATTTTCTGAATTCCTTCAAACCCAAAATATTATTCCTGGGCAAACACCATTCATGCATTTGCATTATTTTTCTCCAAATGTAATTCTTCTCTCTGTCCTGTTAAATATTTGGGGGTTTTTTCCCCCCAGTTCTGGTTGTTCAGACTATCAGAGTTGCAGCTGTTTTCCCTCTTGTGAAAAGATCCAGACAAGCATGCAGAGACTTCAGGCAGCAAAATAAAACTTGATTGGTTTTATTTCATACTGATGTATCCTGAAGAGAGAAGATAAATATTCCAATACTAAATCATTTCCACACTGATTTATACATCCTTAGAATCACTTAAATAAGCTTTTCAGATTGTGCATGAAAAAATAAATTAGTTACATATCCTAGTGGCAGGGGGAAAACAATCAAGTTACAGAGCAAAACTTTGCATGATAAATAAGTTTTGTGGTTTTTGATCAAGCATTATTTACTGTAGAAACATTTTTAATTATGGCCAACCCATCTTTGTTCCTCATCTAAAATCTCCTGTATGTCATTTTAGTACATATTTAAGTAACATTCTGTACTTCTCCCATGTTATAGATAAGGTGTTTGTTTTTTTTTGAATTTATATCCCGCCCTTCTCCGAAGACTCAGGGCGGCTTACACTATGTTAAGCAATAGTCTTCATCCATTTGTATATTATATACAAAGTCAACTTATTGCCTCCAACAATCTGGGTCCTCATTTTACTTACCTTATAAAGGATGGAAGGCTGAGTCCACCTTGGGCCTGGTGGGACTTTAACCTGCAATAACTGCAAGCAGCTGTGTTAATAACAGACTGTCTTAGCAGTCTGAGCCACCAGAGGCCCTGGATATGGGAGAACAGTTTCAGCCAATAAACTGTTTCTCCAAGTAAAAAAATTAAACTTCCACTAAGGAATTATAATATTTAAGACAATAGAGAAATAGGATGATTTTGTGGACTGAATTGCCCTGCTTGTCCTTATTTAGTAAAAGATGAAAAGATATCAATGAATATCCTCCTTTGCATTTCTTTTTTCCCTTTTTCTTTCCCCTTTCCCCTTCCTTTCCTTTCCCTTCTCTTCCATTATTTCATTTCATTTCATTTCATTTCATTTCATTTATTATATTATATTTTTAAATAAATAAATAAATAAATAAATAAATAAATAAATAAATAAATAAATAAATAATATTTATTGACCACCCAACTTACCTCAGGGTAACCCTTTCCTTTCCTTTCCTTTCCTTTCCTTCCCTTCCCTTCCCTTTCCTTCCCTCCACTCCACTCCCCACTCCACTCCACTCCACTCCTTTCCCTTCCCTTCATTTACTTTTCTATATAATTGTCCTTTGGGGAATATTTTATTTTATGTTGTTTTACTTCTAGACTGACAACTTCAAATGGCACTAGTGGAGTGCCATGCACAACTATTCAAAGGAACAAAAATAATCTGTCCATGTCCTCACTCTTCGAAGTCCTTGAGACTCCACAGGTAGTCAAATGGAACAAGACGTTATGAATGGGAGAAATTTCTTCCTCTCTTTTTTTTCCAGGGTCAACATACCATGGCATTTTTAAATGGAATACTTTGAACATTCAAACATTTCAAAATGTTGGCCAATCCAATATTTGAGAAAATGCTACATTTATATTCCTCCTTCTTCTTGACCTCTCCCTGGAGGATAATATAAGAATAAGAAGCATGGAGAGGAACCAAAATTCTAGACATCTGTCACATGAATCTCCCATAATTAGATGTTGCAAAAGGCCATAGAGAAGATGGATGGAGGTCAAAAGCACTAATTTTGAAATATAATGGTTATTATGGAAATTATGGGATGAAAAGAATTTCTGTCCTTGGGAAAAGATCCTGAAATTATTCCTTGATGAATGTAATACCTTTCAGAACCTCAGAAACATTTTTGAAAGATGGGAGGAGGATTACACCGGCAGCTATGACTAGTAAAAGTAAAATTATTAAATTTATTCATTTGGTGCTTGAAAAGGTTCTGTGAAAACCTCAAATAGTGTTAGGAAAGGACATCAAGATGAATGGAGTGTGGTCATGGCAAGTCAAGTTTTTTTTCAATTTATATTAGTCTTTCAAGAAAATAGCATTTTTCCCTTAAAAGCCAAGTTACATAACTCAAGAAAAGTTAAAAGAATGTTTGGAATATATTTTATCATAGGGCATATCATAGGACCATCTCTTAGATGAAGGTTCTAGCAAACGTAAACTGAACAGCAACAAAAACCACCACACATACACACTCTCACACTTTGAAGAGGAAAGTAGCCACTTGGCTTTTTTCTGAAGCTTCCTCCAATAGTTACAATAGTTAGAAAAACCTTCTGTGTCTTATTAAGGAAAATGGTGATGCCTCTTCTTTTTGTCAAGGTGAGGCAAATTTGCCTTATATAAGCTTAGATATGAACAGCAAGAATATTACGTACTAGGGATATGTCTGTGATCCAATTGCAGAGTTATCTGGGGACAAATGGCAGACGAATCAGAGGTTCAATTTGGAAGCTACATCTGAGCCACTCAGAGTCAGCCACTAGCCAGAGAAATATTTACTCCATTGCATGATGATAGACTTCCCAGCCATATTCCGAACCCTCCTTGGATAGCCTCCCAGAAACTGCAAGTGTATCTAGGAGGGTCTCACTTCTTGTTCCTGCTTATTTTTATTATTTGTTTGTTTGTTTCTTTGCTTAGTAATGATCAGAAGAGGGAAGAAAGAAGAGATTTTATTGGGATTGGCAACCTTCTCTCCCTTTTTCATTCTGTTTTCTCCCCCAACCAGATGGGTGAAGAAAAGTATTTACTTATTGAAAAGTAAACATCAGTAAACATCAATCGCAATTGCAATCACAATAACAGTTAGACTTATATACCATGCGTATATATACACTTTCTACTGAAATGATTCAGAATGAAAAGGTGCAGGTCTTGGATAGTGGTTGCTATTTCCAATTTCCAAAGCAGAAAAAGTTGTACAACGTGGATTGCTTCCTCTTACAACATTCCTTCCAACATTGTTTACTCAGTATCACAGCTGCTTCTTTCTTCTCAGCATGAGTGTGGAGAGCAGTGAAGTGTACTTTACTTCCCACTGAACTTACTATATTAACTATACATTAGTAAAATATTTGCTGTCAAAATTAATATGCAAGAAAATAGTGGTTATTTGGAAATCAGAAAACATTTGTTATATTGTACTATATTAATTTATTTGATTCTTTTTGTTAATTTTTATTGTTTTAAATGTGGTTTTATATTCTGTAAGGCACTTTGAGTTGCCATGGGCGAATAGGCAGCAGTATAATAAATAAATAAATAATAAAATAAATAAAGTTATGACCTTCATATCTGTTTATGACCTTCACTGTCTTCCAACAATTTCTTAATGACTGCAGATTAAACAACCAAATGAGAAGTGAAATCATAAATCCATCACAATCACATGATGTTTGGCTTAGTGACCATGTTGCTTAACAATGGAGTTATCAGTTCCAATTGTGGTCACTTAGCAAGCACTACCTGTAATGGATTTACAAGAGTGGTGAGACTTGCATCCAGTTCTCATTACCACGATACAAAAAAGTTTGACACCCCTAATCTAGTCTAACAAAAAGAAGGACTAGTGTTGATATGATAGCAGTCTTCCAGTACTTGAGTGGCTGTCAAAAAGGAGTGGGAGTCAATATATTCTCCAAAGCACACGAGGGCAGGACCAGTGTAATGTATCTTTAAAAGTTTTGGTGGGAAAATAGCACGTTGCTGATTGGTTGAAGCCCCCGGTTAAACTGTATATAAGGAGAGGTTTTTCCCAGCACTGGCTGCTGGGTTCACCATATAGTAAAGAGCTGTTGTCACTATCCTGGTCTCCTGCCTCGTTATTGCCCGAATCTAACACTGGCGACGAGGATGGGATCTCGAGGCTAAGAGCGCCAGGAAAAGAGCTGAACTCACCAGGAAGACGCGAACCCAGCAAAACAAGGGCGGAAAGCAGCGATGTCCGGCTACACACCGCCAGCGCCATTCGACCCAGCTAAGGAAAAATGGGGGTCATACATGGCTCGCTTCGAGTGTTTCCTCGAGGCGAACGAACTTCAAGGAGTTTCAGACAACAGGAAACGAGCCTATTTCCTGAGCCACTGCGGTCCAGAAGTTTTCGACACCGCAGAATCCCTGGCTGAGCCAACGCCGGTACAATCGGTACCGTGGCAAACTCTGCAGACTTTGCTAAAAGCCCATTTTGCACCAATGCCATCCAAGTATGTGCAACGGTTCGAATTCGGGGAGCGCAGACAGCAAGAGGGCGAGTCCATCAGCGCATACATGGCCGCCCTGAGGAAAGCCTCAAAACATTGCGAGTATCGAGACTTGGACGAGGCATTGCTGGAGCAACTCATCTGCGGGGTCAGGGACATCCGTTTGCGGAGGCGGCTGCTGTCTAAAAGCAACCTAACGCTGGCAAACGCCTTGGACGAAGCCAGGGCTCACGAGATGTCTACCCAAGCGGCGGAAACACTACAAAAGCAGGTCGCACCAACGGCTGGTGCGAAATCAACCCCGGTCCACAATGAAGAGGTCCAGGCCGAATTGGACGGTGAGGAGGAGGAAGGAGTCTTCCACACCGGGAGGCCGGAGAAAGACGACCGGGGCGACTGCGTGAGTTGCGGAGGGCAACACCAACGACAACAATGCAGATTTAAAGATGCAACTTGTCGGCGATGCGAAAGGAAGGGGCACCTAGCACAGGTCTGTCGAGCTCCCCAACCTTCCCGCCAAAAATTCAAACTGGCCAATCAGAACGCGGGAACGGCGAAGCGGCCCGCGAGTGGTCAGTTTAAAAAAGGCGCGAAGTTGAACCAGACGGTCGTGAGAGTGGGTCACGCATCAACTCGCCTAGAGAAAAAAATCTTTACAAAGGCAAAGATTGAAGGGGTGCCATGCCGATTGGAGGTGGACACCGGCTCATCGATCACGATCATGTCCTGGGACACTCTCGTGAGAGCCTTACCCGCCATCGCAAAGCGCAAACTGCAACCACAGAAATTAAAGGTACAAGACTACCAGGGGAACCGCATCCCAGTCCGAGGGGCAACGTCCGTCCACGTCGAGTATGGACAATACAAGAAAACTCTGCCCATCACCATCGTCGATGGGACCCTGCCAAGTTTGTTGGGACTGGACTGGTTCTGAGCATTGGGCATGGGAGTGACTGGAATCTTCAAAACAGAAGTCGACCTCAAAGACGAACTCGTGAAAGAATTTGGGGACGTTTTCAGAGACTGCCTGGGCAAGTACACGGGGACCCCTATCTCTTTTAATTTAGACCCCCAAGTTGCCCCTATCCGTCTAAAGGCTAGGAGGGTCCCGTTCGCCCTAAAGCCCAGGATTGACCGGGAACTGGACAAGCTAGTTAATCAGGGAATTCTAGTGCCAGTCGACCATGCTAAGTGGGAGACCCCTATAGTCACCCCAGTCAAACCGGACGGATCGGTCCGGATTTGCGCTGACTACAAGGCAACGCTTAACAAAGCGTTGCAAAAGAGTGCTTACCCCGTTCCGGTGGTACAGCACTTACTGCACTCAATGGGGCAAGGGCAAGTTTTTGCCAAGCTAGACTTGGCCCAAGCCTATCAACAGCTGCCCGTAGATAGCAGCACAGCCGAAGCGCAGACAATTGTGACTCACAGAGGGGCTTTTAAGTGTACCCGATTACAGTTTGGGGTTAGTGTGGCTCCAGGGTTATTTCAGAACCTGATGGAGCGGCTATTGCAGGGCCTGCCAGGGGTGGTACCATACTTTGACGATGTACTGGTATCCGCTGAAAACCTAGAGGAATTAGGGGTACGGCTGCGGAAAGTTTTGGGCATTTTCCGGTCTGCCGGTCTCACAGTTAAACTAAACAAATGCCAGATCGGGGTTGAGTCTGTGGAATTCCTGGGCTACCGGATAGACAGGGAAGGGATTCACCCCACTGAGAGCAAGGTACGGGCCATCAGGAAGGCCCCAGTTCCAAAGAACAAAACGGAGTTACAGGCATTCTTAGGTCTGGTCAACTTCTATGCAGTATTCTTAAGGAATAAGGCAACAGTAGCCGAGCCGCTGCATAAATTACTAGCAAAGACGGCTGCATGGTCTTGGGGAAAGGCAGAAGCTAGGGCATTCGAAGGGGTAAAGAATCTCCTAACGAGTGATAGCCTCCTTATCCAATACAATGGCACGCTGCCACTAGTGCTAAGCTGCGATGCATCTCCCTATGGGGTGGGGGCTGTGCTCAGCCACAGGTTACCAAATGGCACAGAAGCCCCTATTGCATACTACTCCCGAACCATGTCATCAACTGAAAGGAACTATAGCCAGCTTGATAAGGAAGCCTTGGCTATAGTCTCAGGGGTAAAGAAATTCCATGAGTATGTATTTGGTCGTGATTTTGAAATCATCACGGACCATAGACCTTTGCTAGGTCTGCTGGCAGGCGACCGCCCAACGCCCGTGGCACTTTCGCCAAGACTGACCCGATGGACTATCTTCCTGGCAGCGTATTCTTACAAATTACTACACCGGCCAGGAAAGGAATTAGGGCATGCAGACGCACTGAGCAGATGCCCGTTACCAGAGACTATCGAAGACCCCACTCCAGGGATACCAGTTCTGCTAATTGACTCTTTGGACTCTGGCCCAGTCACATCCAAAGAGGTGGCTAGGGCTTCGTATAAGGACATTACAATAAGAACTGTAATTGGTTGGGTACAAAGAGGTTGGCCCGCTGCGCCGGGCGAGCGTTTTAAAGAGTTTGTAAAAAAACGTGGGGAACTCTCGGCTCAAGGGGGGTGCCTGCTATGGGGGGATCGAGTGGTGATCCCAGAGAAACTAAGAAAAAAGGTATTGGATCTCCTTCACGAAGGTCACCCAGGGATCGTGAGGATGAAGGGTCTAGCGAGAAGCTATGTGTGGTGGCCCTTAATGGACTCGGAAATTGCTGAGAGGGTAGGGAAATGCCAGGCCTGCCAGGAGTCCAGACCGCTACCCCCAACGGCCCCGATTCGGGAATGGGGGAGACCCCAGGGCCCCTGGTCTAGGATCCATATCGATTTTGCCGGCCCCTTCCACGGCCAAACCTTTCTGATAGTAGTCGATGCCTACTCCAAATGGCTGGAAATCATTCTCATGAGATCCATGACAGCCGAGGCCGTGATCTCAGTCCTATGGCACCTATTTGTAACCCATGGGTTGCCCGACACTTTAGTCTCCGATAACGGCCCGCAATTCACGGCAACCCAGTTTGAGGGGTACTTGGCAGAGGAGGGCATCCGGCATGTCCTCTTGGCGCCTTTCCACCCTGCGACGAACGGCCTTGCAGAACGTTTCGTTCGGAGCGCGAAGGAAGCATTGTCCAGAATCAAGCCAGGCGACTGGCAAACTAAAATCGATACATTCCTAGCCGTCCAACACAGAACCCCCTGTGTCACAACTGGCCGCAGCCCGGCCGAACTATTAATGGGTCGGAAGCTTAGGTGCCCCCTAGACCGTTTAAACCCAAACTACACACCAGACGGTTACAAAGGGGCACAAGGTAAAACAAGAGAGATGGCAACAGGCGACCTAGTGTGGGCACACAATTACAGCGAGGGCCCGACCTGGCTAGCAGGAACAATCCTAGAAATAACAGGACCAAAGTCATATCTAGTTGAGTTGGGGGATGGCCGGGTATGGAAGCGCCACATAGACCAAATAAGAAAACGCATAACAGGTCATACAGAATCAGACGAAACATGCCCTGACTATTCAATGTTGGAATCCACAGCTGACTCAAATCCGGGGCTAACGCGGGACTTATCTGAGTGCCGGGAGGTCCAGCGACGCCAACTGGTTCATCCTGAAGACAGCAGGGAAGACTCTGCAAATAATCCAGGGCCGGATGGCCTAGAGGAGGAGCTGAGAGGAACAAACAGTCCCTCCGGCCAGCTCGACTCACTCCCAGGGAATGAACTGCGCAGGTCTGAAAGAGTCAGGAGACGCCCAGTCTACTTGCGTGACTACGTCGAAAAATAAGATGTAAATTTTATGTAAATAGTGGTAAAGTGTTTTCTGGGAGGGAAGGAGTGTAATGTATCTTTAAAAGTTTTGGCGGGAAAATAGCACGTTGCTGATTGGTTGAAGCCCCCGGTTAAACTGTATATAAGGAGAGGTTTTTCCCAGCACTGGCTGCTGGGTTCACCATATAGTAAAGAGCTGTTGTCACTATCCTGGTCTCCTGCCTCGTTATTGCCCGAATCTAACAACCATTATTTCATGGGTGAAAGATCATTAAAAAGAAATCCAACCTAGAACTAAGGAGAAATTTCCTGACAGAACAGTTAATTTGCGGAATGTCTTGCCTCTGAAAATTATGGTTTTTCCATCACTGGAGGCTTTCAAGAAGAGACTGAAAGGCCATTTGTCCAGAGTGGTATAGGATCTCCTGCCATGGGCTTCGAATGTCCCTTCCAAACTTATTATTCTATGTTCTAAGCTTCTCTGGATATGAATGCGAACTTCTCCCTGTTAAAAAAGAGAAAGGACTATTTACTGTTTAATATGACTTTACTGTAGTTGAAATAAAGATTCTTATCTAGCCATGCTGTGCACCTAAGAGACTTGTGAAGAACTGAAGCTTAGTAGCGTGCAAAGTCAGAGGTTATAGATTTATACCCAAGTCCTTGTCTAGGGAGTTTGGCAGCAAGACTATTTGCATGCATACTTATATGCATTTGTCCCAAGGTATGCATTTTAATGAGCATTTCTCATTGTGTGCTCTTTCCACTGAAAACTGCATTTGTAGTTTTTTACATGTTCTACTGTCTAAGATACAACTTTTTGTACATACATGCACTTATTTGGCATCTCTCTAATTGCTGGACAATATCTAGGCTTTTCATTCTCCACTTCCATTTTTGTTAGAGTGTGATACATTTTGCACAGATTTTGACAAGATTTAATTTTACTGGAATAACAAAACATTCAGATGAAAGAAATTCAATAGCTTTGAAACTCATTGTTTGAGAAAATACCCTTTCAAAACATAACATAATCTTAACCATTTGTTAATCTCAGCCATTTGGGTGAGAGGGTCAGGTCAAAGATCAGGTCCACATGTGATGATCCAATGCAACTGAGGTATTGCTAATCATGCTTAGGCACAGGACTCTTCTAATGGTTAGCACCTGCTAAGAGTTAGATAATAGTCAATGAAATTCAAGGGAGGCTGGACTTAGTTCACTTGTGGCCAGGTGGAGATTTTAGGCTGATCCCTTTTTTAATTCCACCCCCCAGGATTTTCCACTTCTTTTCCTATACTCAGGCTTTCTATTTGTAGGACCAGTCCAATGGTTTTAACAATACTAGAGAAAATAATTCATTCCTTTTCAAATAATCCATTGATGGATGGATGTTGCTCCAAACAGCTGGAGTATGTTGATTAAAGATATTTGAAATATCTTATTGTTGTGTTCCTTAAATAGTGTAAAGAATTTTCAGTGGCATCTCACAAAATAATTTAAACGATATCCTATATCAGTGTGTATGTATATGATGTGCTAGAGAAAAAGAATATTTATGGCTTTTCTAACTGCACATGTCTATTATATGCAAATTATCTTCCGCTCCTCCAAAGATTTGAAAATATGTTAACATCCCCAAGAAGCTGCTTTCATATCCATTGTCTATCAGGTTAGAGTTAGTTATAAATATATTGCATTTCCAGGATTTATTCATGGAGATATTGCAGAGAGCACTGACTGTAGCAGTTTATTAAGTGGCAGGCAACAAATATATATTAATTTTTCTTGACTGCATGTCATTTAAAGAAATTTGCTTTGAAATAATTTTCTTTATTATCACTACAGATTTATTTTTTGTTTTCGAGCAACCAGAGATCTTTGGCAATACAAATTCCTTCTCTGTGCCACCTCTTCCAGCATGTGTGTATCTGGTGATTTTTATAATGTTAGATTGGCAAGACTTACTTTAAAAAAGCTTAAATGACTGGAGGCTTGCTAAGCTACCATTGTGAATTCAAATGCTTACCAAAGATTGAATTTAAAGGATTTTTTAAAATGAAAGATACATTATAAAACACAGTAGAAGTTAACCATCTTAAGAATGTTATTGCTTTCTTTGGGCAAAACAAGGAATATTTGTATTTCAAAGACATTTTTATAAAGGAGTCTAAAGATAGGAAACCTTATCTTTCTAGAGATATAATAGTCACCCTGAACAAAAAAGCCATTACTCTTGCCAGTTTGTTGCCGCAATATTGCAATTGCCCTAATATCAATGTTCTCTAGCTATGTTGCACCAACTATCCTGATGTCCAATTAGTTCAGTACTACCAATGAAGAGGTTGAAATGAGGATCCTTTGTGCTCTCTGAGCTTGGTTGTTTTCTTGTAGACATTTCATTATCCAAACTAGGTAACATCATCAGTGTTAATAAGGAGTCCTTATTAGCACTGATGATGTTATACAGTTTGGATAATGTCTGCAGGAAAACAAGCTCCCAAAGCATCAGGGACTTCTTAGTTCAGAGTCCATATATTTTAGAGTTCAGTTCCCACAATTAGCAGCCAGAGAATGCTACAATAGACATCATGAGTTTGTTTTTATCCCACTCAAGTCTGAATTTTATAGAATAGAATAGAATAGAATAGAATAGAATAGAATAGAATAGAATAGAATAGAATTTTATTGGCCAGGTGTGATTGGACACACAAGGAATTTGTCTTGGTGCATATGGTCTCAGTGTACATAAAAGAAAAGATACGTTCATCAAGGTACAACATTTATAACACAATTGATGGTCAGTATATCAATATAAATCATAAGGATTGCCAGCAAAAGTTACAGTCATGCAGTCATAAGTGGAAAGAGATTGGTGATGGGAACGATGAGAAGGTTAATAGTAGTGCAGATTCAGTAAATAGTTTGACAGTGTTGATGGAATTATTTGTTTAGCAAAGTGATGGCCTTCGGGAAAAAACTGTTCTTGTGTCTAGTTGTTGTTGTTGTTGTTGTTGTTGTTGTTGTTGTTGTTGTTGTTGTTGTTATTATTATTATTATTATTATTATTATTATTATTATTATTATTATTATTATTATTATTATTATATTTGTATACCGCCCATCTCCCGAAGGACTCAGGGCGGTTCACAGCCAATAAAACAATAGAAAATATATAATACATATAAAACAGTAAAAAAGAATAGAAAATTAATTCAATTGATGGCCTAAAACTTTTAAATACAAATTTAAAACCCTGTTTAAAACCCCTGATTTAAAACCCCAATTTAAAACTACGTTCACGCTAGTCCTGCTCTTCGAAACAGCCACGTCTTCAGCTCGCGGCAGAAGGACCTGAGGTCGGGGAGTTGACGAAGCCCCAGAGGGAGCTTGTTCCAGAGGGTAAGAGCCCCCACAGAGAAGGCCCTCCCCCTGGAGGTCGCCAGCCGACATTGTTTAGCTGACGGTATCCGGAGGAGGCCCTCTCTGTGAGAGCGCACTGGTCGGTGAGAGGCTAATGGTGGCAGTAGGCAGTCCCGTAAATATCCCAGCCCTAAGCCATGGAGCGCTTTAAAGGTGATAACAAGTACCTTGAAGTGAACCCGGAAGACCACCGGGAGCCAGTGCAGATTACGCAGGAGGAGTGTTACACGGGAGCCACAAGGTGCTCACCCGCGCAGCCGCATTCTGGACCAGTTGGAGTCTCCGGGTACCCTTCAAGGGGAGCCCCATGTAGAGAGCATTACAGTAGTCCAGGCGGGATGTAACAAGGGCATGAGTGACCGTGCATAAGGAAGCCCGATCCAGAAAGGGGCGTAACTGGCATATCAGGCGATCCTGATGAAAAGCTGCCCTGGCGATGGCCGTCATATGATCTTCTAAAGACAGCTGTGCATCCAGGAGGACGCCCAGATTGCGAGCCCTTTCCGTGGGGGCCAATAGCTCGCCCCCAATGGTCAGTGATGGAATTAGCTGACTGTACCGGGCCGCCGGCATCCACAGCCACTCTGTCTTGGTGGGATTGAGTCTGAGTCTGTTCCTCCCCATCCAGACCCGTACGGCCTCCAGGCACTGGGACATCACTTCAACAGCCTCGTTGGGGTGGTTAGGGGTGGAAATATAGAGCTGAGTATCATCAGCATATAGATTACAACTCACCCCAAGACCACGGATGATCTCACCCAGCGGCTTCATATAGATGTTGAACAGAAGAGGCGAGAGAACCAACCCTTGCGGCACCCCACATAAGAGGCGTCTTGGGGTCGATCTCTGTCCCCCTGTCAACACCGTCTGCGACCGGTCGGAGAGATAGGAGGAGAACCACCGATGAACAGCGCCCCCCACTCCAAGTCTCCTGAGTCGGCGCAGCAGGATACCATGATCCATGGTATCAAAAGCCGCTGAGAGATCTAATAGGACCAGGATAGAGGAACAACCTCTGTCCTGAGCCCTCAAGAGATCATCAACCAGCGCGACCAAGGCTGTTTCCGTGCTGTGACCAGACCGGAAACCGGACTGGAATGGATCAAGATAGACAGTTTCATCCAGGTACTGGGGCAACTGTCATGCAGCCACACTCTCGACAACCTTTGCCACAAAGCGAAGGTTGGAGACCGGATGATAATTTGCTAAAATAGCTGGGTCCAGGGAAGGCTTCTTGAGGAGGGGCCTCACCACCGCCTCTTTCAAGGCGGCAGGGAAAACACCCTCCATCAAAGAAGTGTTCACAATTTTCTGGAGCCAGCCTCGTGTCACCTCCCGAGTGGCCAGTACCAACCACGAGGGACACGGGTCCAATAAACATGTGGTCGCATTCAATCCCCCCATTAACCTGTCCATGTCCTCAGGAGCTACAGGATCAAACTCATCCCAGATAATAACATCAAGACCTGCCTCCCCCACCCCGTCCGGATCTACCCAATCTGTGTCCAACCCTTCCCGAATCTGAGCGATTTTATCAAACAGATATTGTCCAAATTCCTCAGCTCGACCCTTTAAGGGATCCTCTACCGCTCCCTGATGGAGGAGCGAGCGGGTCACCCTAAACAGGGCGGCTGGGCGGTTATCTGCTGATGCAATGAGGTTGGAAAAATACTCCCGTTTTGCCAGCCTCATCGCCACTAGATAGGTCTGAATTTGAGACCTAACTAGTGTCCGGTCAGATTCGGAGCGGCTGACCCTCCAGATACTCTCTAGGCGTCTTTTCCGGCGCTTCATTTCCCTCAGCCCCTCGGAGTACCAAGGGGCTAAACGAGATCGGCACCGGGTCAGAGGCCGCAAAGGCACGACTCGGTCTAGAGCGCCAGCCGCCGCCCGATCCCAGGCGGTGACCAGAGCTTCAGCCGAGTCGTGGGCTAAATCCTCAGGGAATAGCCCAAGCTCCGTCTGGAACCCTTCAGGGTCCATCAGGCGCCTGGGACGGAACCAGCGAGTCGGTTCTGTCTCCTTGCGGTGGGGGTCAGCGGTTCGAAAGTCTAGTTGAAGGAGCGAATGATCTGACCATGACAAGGGTTTGATAACTAACTCCCTAATTCCAGATCATTCAACCACTGTCCAGAGACAAAATCAAATCCAGAGTGTTCCCCCCGATGTGAGTGGGGTCGTTCACTAATTGGGTCAGGTTCAAGGCCGTCATGGAAGCCATGAACTCCCGAGCTGATGTGGATGCTATCCCCACCGACGGCAAATTGAAATCACCCATGACCATAAGCCTGGGGATCTCCACTGCCATCCCGGTGACCATCTCCAACAGCTCAGGCAGGGTTTCTGTCACGTAGCAAGGAGCTAGGTACGTGATCAGTAAACCCACCTGAACCCCACGGCCCCACTTCACAAGGAGGGACTCACATCCGGTTATCTGTGGTACAGTGATCTCCCTCGGCTCAAGACCCTCGTTGATAATAACCGCCACTCCCCCACCCCTACCCTGGGCCCTGGCCTGATGGAATGCACGGAAACCCGGTGGGCACATCTCTATCAGGGGAACCCCCCCTTCCGTGCCCAACCAGGTCTCCGAAATGCCAATCAAGTCTGCACCCCCCTCCTGTATAAGATCGGAGATGAGGGGGGCTTTATTTATAACGGACCTGGCATTGCATAACATCAGGCGAAGGTCCAGCTTCTGAGAGATTGACTCTCTCACTTTTATAGAAACCCCTCAAATTTCCTGACAGAACAATTAATCAGTGGAACAGCTTGCCTCCAGAAGTTGTAAATGCTCCAACACTGGAAGTTTTAAAGAAGAGATTGGATAATAATTTGTCTGAAGTGGTGTAGGGTTTCCTATCTAAGCAGGGGGTTGGATTAGAAGACCTCCAAGGTCTTTTCCAACTCTGTTGTTCTATTCTATTCTAAATATTGGAACAGTGCTATTTTATTGTGAGTTGGACTAAGGAGAAATTTCCTAAGGGTGAGACCAATCAAGTTGGCCATGCCCATCAAGTCACATGACCCATTTCCCACAGAAAATAGCAGGAGCCACAAAACCTGGGCAGATGTGGCTGGGGGGAGGGTTTCATATGACTTGGTGGGAGTGACATTGAGTTGGCCATGCCCACCCACACAATCATATGACCACCAAGCCACAACTACCCAGTCACATACCCACCAAGCCATGCCCATAGAACCGATAGGGAAAAATTTTGAATTTAACCCCTCCCCGGAAGGCTGCAGAGAGGCCTACTAGGCCCAAAATGGGGCATGGGGGGTGCGGCCTGTTTTTGGGCTCAGGAGGCTGCAGGGAAGCCTGCTAGGCCCAAAACAGGGCATGGGGTGCAGCATGGAAGCCTGCTAGGCCAAAAACAGGTAGCAGGAAGGTTGTGTGAACATGTGCAGGGGGGGCGAGGGACTGTGTGTGGGGGTTAGTGTTAGGGTTAGGGTGGGGGCACATCGCATTATGGGTGCTGGCACATGTGTGGCACGATGAGAAAAAGGTTGGCCATCACTAGTCTATGTCATGCAAACTTCTATTAAAAAAACAGCTTTAAAAATAAAGTCAGAGAACCTGATAGGTATCAAGAAATGGACAGAAATATCTCTGTACACATTCATTGCCCCAAGCATAATTTCATATTTAATTTTTCTTTTCTACTTGGGAATGTTGGAAAAGTAAGGGACACAGGTATGTACTCTCATCCAGGCTTTTGACATCACTCAATATGATGCTATACGATGTGCACCCAACTTTCAATAGTTCTGGGTTCAAAATAAAAAAACAAGGTAGTTTTGTTTAGTTTAGTAAACTAATTTGGGTAATGAAATGTCTGCAAGAAAATAAGCAAACTCAGAGAGCACTAAGGATACCTCATTTCAACCCTGAACTACAAATATTCTCCTTTATTGGTATAATTTTCAGCTCCTGAGAATTTCAACTTCTTTCCTGAAACTTTGAACATTTCCCAACATGTATAGTCAAAAATAGAAGAGTGAAAGTAGGTGACATGTTTATAGTCCCAGTAGGAGATGAGAAACAGTTCAGGCAATTATCATAGTTTATTAAAACAAAATGAAATGGCTCCACATTAAAAGCTGCCTGTTGTAATTTGAGAATGCATCATTTTGATTCAGAGCATGGCTGTCTCAGAACAATCACAATTACCTTTTGATTGGAGAGTGGGGGAAATAAACAGCCTTTTGGGGGTGACTTTAGTCCCCTGACCATTAAAATGTAGCTTTGTGCATTGATTTAAAAAAATATGCCTAATGTCATAAGAGAGGGAATCAAATAAAATTTTACTCTGTGGTTACATAAAACAGATTGGCATTCTCCTTAATACTGCATTTCACTAATAACCCATGGTTGTCATAAAATACGAAGAACGAATCCTCTCTATGACAATTTATGGACTGTAGGCTGGATTAGAAAACCTGATTTCCTTCTAGGTGTTTTAAAAAAAGCCAATCTGACAATCAAATTACAAATTGAGCAAGAAAGACAAGAAAGACTTAGCTTTCTTTTCATTGATATTTTTTAACTGCTTTGCGGAACAACATAAAAGGGAAGTCTTATTATGTGATAAAAAGTGGAATGACATGCTATGCAAATGATGCTTTCCTTTCCTGTAGAAGCAAAATCCTTTCTACAAATTAATCAGCTATATTCATTATATAACTGCAAGATTAGAATTAGAGTTTGTCAGTTATGTAATAGCACAAATAAAATCTTGGTACAATCAAAAGTTCAAGTTTAGATGAAAAAGGACTACAGAAAGGAAACAGCTGTATTTTGAAATGGCTTGCTACACGCTGGTCATTCTTTGCATATAGCTTAATATGGCTCAAGATAAAGACTTGAAAGTAAGAGGCAAGCTGTTTATGACACTTCCTATTTTAGATGCAGAACATCCAGATGGTGTGGGTATGTGTGTGTGTGTGAATCTGGGCTCCTATTCTCATAGTGAAACTCCACACTAGGGGATGCTCATGGTACACACAGTTGTTAAACTTCCAACAATCAGGCAGGAGATTGAGAGCAATGGAAAAGTTCATGTTATGTTTCTTGTGCTATTCCAAGGATATATACAAGGGGGGTATGTGAGGAGTGATATTATGTGGATCATGGTGTCATTGTGCAGATTACAAAAAGTATGTACTTATGACATTTGGAGTGTCATTTTGACAACATTGTGGTTTCTACCTTTTTCCACATGCAAGAGAAAAAAGAGATACTATGTATAGCACAAGGAGGGCTGGATGCTCTTCTCAAAAAAGAGCTGTAATTAGAAGAAGCTAGAAGAAATTTAAAGAGAATGACATTCAATGCCTCACACTGCTAAGAGGAATAGCTTGTTCCTCCATCAACATTATCTCTACTTCTGGTCTAATTCACCAAGGAACCTAGTTCCTTTTTCAAGGAACTTAATGCAACTTGAAAAATACAACTTAATAAATGAAATAAATAGAAAGACTTCTGATGACTAGGGGACATATTCGCATGGACTTGGTCTAAAATCAAAATAGTAATTAGTGATTTCCTTCTTTTCACAACCCTAGGATTTTCTGAAAAAGATTCCTTCCATAATTAGCTCTTTGCTAATGTGGTTCAGCCTAAAAAGCCCAAGCATCAGATTGTGCAGGTGCCAAAATTTCACTATACTCATAGGTTATATATGATCTATCTGACTATCTGACTATAACCTGACAGAGGTACTAATATAGTTGGGAATGGGATTAATAACATTGGAAGCCAACATTGGAAGCCAACAGAAAGAAAAAATTGTTACCAGTATTTAAAAGCAAGCATCTCACAATAGGTCTGGAGATGTCCGTGGTCATGCTGTACCAGAATCAGTTTTCCTATTTTTCCAAAGTTTTATTTCCCTATAGAAAAGCTTCTGTTCTTCTACTAATGCTGTGTGTTACATATTCTTTTCAGATTTTATTATGGTGATGTCACAGACTATGCTGGCATTGCTGTTTTCTTGGCCTGACATGTTTCACTATTTTTCTAAGGCCTCTTACTGTCCTTGTTTCCCAATCTGAAACTCAGAGTGGAGAACCATTTTATGAAGTGTTCCAGCCTTGGAAAATATTTGTAGTTTATTTGTTGTACTCCTTCACAGTAACTAATTTGGTTTAGCATACATTCGTAGTTGGAACAGAGTTCAAGTAGGTTAGATGACAAAGTATATGTTGTGTTCCCACCTGCCTATCCATCATGAAGGTTTCTTTATTTTATTGAAGTTGAGCTTGATAATTTCTTGTGTAGGATCCTTGAAAAAAATGAAATGGATTTATTAAGAAGTAGCAAACCAATTCTTCCCATCTTCTGACTATATGTTTTGTGTGTGTGTTTGATCAACACACTGGAACTCTCAGAAAGGCAGGTTGTAGCCTTGATAACTTATCCAATTTCTCAGGTTTTCTAAACACTTTTAATATGTGCTAAAGGTCAGGAACTATATTTATCACACCCATATGATAGGAGGTTATCTTCTTTCAGACATCATAGTGTGGAAGGGAAAAGAGAATCTAATTACTTTAGATTTTCGATTATCAGATTTAAAGTGAGAACTGCTTAAAATTGCTTTGCCACTTTTTGGAGAGAAGCTTTGTATTCCAAATATTTATGCATCTGGAGTGTCAACCCTGAAGCTGGCCTGACTGAGGCCATTTTGAGACTTCAGGGCTGACACACTGGAGAAGAGGGATAGGGAGGGGGGAATAGAAATAGTTGGGGAGTTGTAGTCAAAACAAATTACTTTCTCTTGGGAGAGCAGGACATTCCTGCAGGTGCTTGGAAGGAGGAGATTGAAGTCACCTAGCAACTGGACAGTATCCTGATTGGACCATGTGACTGATTGTTTTGAAAAAGTGACAAATTTTTACTTTTTTTTTTTATTCAAAACGTTTTACAAAAATTTTTTTTCCCCCTTTCCCCCCCAACCCCCCTCCCTTCACTAATCCCTCCCCCCTCCCCCCTGACTTCCCGGATGAAGCACAAGGTATAGATAAAAATAAAACAAACATATGCTAAGAAGATTTCCCCCCAAAACTATTATACCAATTTTCCTTCTCTAGCTCTGACTTCCTCCTAACACAACCAAAATCCTTCAAGAAAAAAAAATAAAATAAAAAAATTAACAATTAAGAATAACAAAATATGTAAATCAATAAAACAAATTAATCCTAAAATATTTAAAACCAACTAAAACATAAAAATCCAATCCAATTCAAAGAATATCTCCCTTATAGCTTCTATAACCATATAATTTCCCCCCCAGGTCTTTCTTACATAAATTCTTTCAAAATTATTCTATTCAAAATACAATACAACTCATTATAAAATTTCAATACCAAGAATTACAGTAGTTATTCAAATTTAGTCCATCCTCGTCAAAATCCAGTATAAATCCAAATACCTAGTCTTTTATAATAGATATAAAACATATACTCAACCCATTTCTTCCAGATCTTCCTCACTAGTCTTTCAGGGACAGTAATATTTTTGTCTGTTAATAATTCAAAGGATAGTACTTTTGTCTCTTGCCATTTTTTTTTGATGCATTAATTTCTGTCTTTCCTTCATTTCTCCTTTTGAAAAGTCAGTCACAATATTACCTAATAGATCCTTATGGTCAAAAATCCACAAATTACTACCATATATTCCATTCCAAAGAAAGAATTCTTGAAAAGCATTAAGCCTGTAAATTTTTCCAGTTCGGGGGACAACCTCCTGTAGCACAAATTCTGACATTTCATCCAAACTATTTAAAGGAAACTTCTTTACATCAACTTGTTTATTCAGGATCATATCTTCATATTTATCCATTTTTATTTGTATCTCATCCATTGCATTTAAGTCCTGTTTGAGTTCGTATTTTTGAATAATTAAATACATTCTTTCTGTGTAATCCTGTATAAAGTCACGAATCCATTCTTCTGAAAAAACCTTCATGGCAAAGTTCTTACTGAAAATTCCCTTATGAAATACTTAAACAATGTAATATAATCCAACAATCCAGAATCCAACACAATATGATGAAGTCTCCATTCAGTTTCGATTTCGCAGCAAGGCTGATCTATTTGCAGTTAGTCTAAAACACCATTTTAAGAGAAGGAAAAAAAATAATTAATAAAAATTAATAATAATTAATAAATAATAAATAAATAATAATCTCTTTAAAAAAGGAGGAAGTCGGGAAATCAACAATACTTGCAAACCAATAATTGTTCACTCATGCTTCTTCCGCCTGCTAATAGAAATCCACAAAAAGAAATCAATTGTTAGCAGAACTTGGACACCTTCCTCTTTTCCTGCTGTTGCAGGAGACGTGCTGGATAATGGAGTGTAGAAGGAATTCAAAGGGATTCGACCGTTCGGGACTTTGAATAACAAAAACAAAGCACCTAGGGGAATCTACCTCTCTCCCCCCTTGCTCTTTCCCCTGCTCTCTCAACCAGAGAGGGAAAATTAAGTAGGGAACAGCTGTTCGAAGCTATTTACACTGGCTTTTACAATATCCAGTGCGTAGTGCCATAAATTAGCACCCAGCGAGAAAGGTGGCGCCAAGCGGAAGTCCACATTTTTTTTTTACTTTTAATTAGATGAAAACCACAGGAATATTCAGAGTCTCTCTTTCACCAGTCTCTGCCAATATGACATATCCAATAAACCTATTCTTTG
Source organism: Ahaetulla prasina (assembly GCF_028640845.1). Taxonomy (NCBI): domain Eukaryota; kingdom Metazoa; phylum Chordata; class Lepidosauria; order Squamata; family Colubridae; genus Ahaetulla; species Ahaetulla prasina. Next base: position 29,389,742 of record NC_080547.1, on the reverse strand, counting down.
AGGAATTTGCCTGCCTCAGAGTTTTGTTTGCAATAGATATGTTACTTGGAACTCTGACATTAAACTGACTCTTCTAAACTTTATTTATTTATTTATTTTATTTTATTTGCCAACAAATACAAGAAAACAAGTAATGGAGTAGACACAGACATGGACACATGAAAAAATTTTGGCACAAAAAAAAGGATATAAATTGGCAAAACATAGTCATAAACACATAGAATGATTACATATAATTGGGAACAGTAGGACAGGGATGGTAGGAACGCTGGGGCACTCATGCACGCCCCCTTAGGGACCTCTTAAGAAACATGAAAGCTCCACAGCAGACAGTTTAAGGTAAAAAGTATGGGTATTAAAGAGACTAACAACAGGATCAAGTAGTTTGTTCCAGACATTTACTACTCTATTGCAAAAGTCATATTTCCTACAATTAAGATTAGAGTGAATTACATTGAGTTTAAATCTATTGATGGCCCTTATATTATTTTGGTTGAAATTAAAGTATTTATTTACAGGTAGAACATTTTGATAAATATTCTTATGAACTAATCATAGATTGAACATAGATGACGTAATCTGAGGCATTCTAGACCTAAGATTTCAAGCCTGGTGGTATAGAGATATATATTTATGCTCCAACTGAAGCTGCTATCTGGGCTCCTGAGCCCCGGCCACTTACCCGGTCTAACTGGGCAGCGGAAAAACTCAGGGAAGATGGAAAAGGAGATTGAAGATGTGGCATCTGTCTGCAGAGCTTTGACAGTCTGCTGACCCCCTTGGGGACACAGCTTGTGGTGAAGACAGTGGCAGAGATCACAGACCATATGGACACCCAACCCAAGGACTGCACAGAGTGGTCGGCCACTGAGGAGCTCCTACTGGGCAGAGGGAGACTTCATCTGCTGACCCACATTCCAGGAGCCAGTGAGGGAGTGACCTCTGACTTCAACAAGGGAGTAGGGGATTACAATCCTCAGGTGGAAGTTGAGGGTGCCCCTCAACCTCAGTGAGTCTGGTACCAGACAGTGGCCTGGAGCCAGACCTAGAGGGATTGCCAGAGATCTTTGACCAGTTGAGCCTTGGCAGTGTGGGGCATTTACACCAGCCTGACCATATAAAAGTGGTCTTGAGCCAGCCAACTCTAACAATTCCTCTACTGGTGACCTGATCTACCCAAGCTGTGAGTCCTCCACCACTCCCATCAGTGCAGTCCAACCCGAGGTTGATTCCCCCCAAGGGGACTGGTCAACAGCAGCGGGGATCCATGCTGCCAGCCCACTGCCATTTCCCTCATCCAGGTCAAGTCCAGGGCTGCCATGGAGCCCACAAAGGTACAAAGGTCAGCTAGTCCTCCTGGGCAATCCCAGTTACTGCCAGCCACCTGGCTACACTTACTACCCTGGTCAAGGTTGGGTCCAGTGGACCCCTGCTCCCTCTTTGCCACTGCCACTGCCTCCCCCTCCCCCTTGGCCAGCTACACTTCCACGCGTCAGGGCTACCTTCAATGGGATCCCAGGAAAGTTGGCTTTCTACCTGAACTGAGTGTGGGCCCACATCAACCATTATGGGGACACCTACACCAGTGACCAAGAAATCGTCCAGGCCATCATGGAGGACCTAGATGAGGAGGCAGTGGAGTGGGTGACCCAACTGCATGATGAAGATGTGGCAGAGCTAGGGAATGTCAATGACTTCCTGCAGGAGTTGAGAAATAGAGTTGAAGACCAAGACCAAGAAGCAGAAACAGAAACAGAAGCAGAAATTAAAGCCATCAAGCAAAGGGGCTGCCTGGCCAAGGAATACTGTGTTTCTCTGAAAATAAGACAAGGTCTTATTTTCTTTTGAACCCTGAAATAAGGGCTTGAGACCTCGACAACACCAATCAAGTGCTTCTGATGTGGCCAACAGAGTCACCATGCATCTGAGTGCCTGGCCCCAGCTCCAGTCCCACTAGCAAAGATCCCTGCATCAACCAAACTGAAAAATCCACCATGGAACACCCCAGAGAAGGGGAAATTCACCCACCAAGCTATTGACATCTCCCTTCCCGCTGAAAAGAAAGTGGGAACCGGGGACAGTGACGATGACAGCGAGGATGACCCGATGGTAAATGAAGCCATCCATCCATTCGCTATCAAGTCAAAGCTAGTTCTGCCGAAAACAGGAGCAGAGGGAGAAATACAAGCCATTATAGATATGGGGTGCACCTGGTGCCCAATTAGCCTCCTACTCACCCAAAAGTTAGGGATCAGAATGAGACCTCTAACCAACCCCATACACTTCAAGCAAGTCAATGGATCATTAATGGGGGGGGGACCCCTGCCATGCTAGTCACCAAGGCCATAAGGCTAGAGATGGGCTACCACTGATCTGGTTCATGGTGGTGCCAAAGATGATGGAAGCTATCATCCTAAGCCTGGCATGTGGAGGCCCACCATCCCATGGGAAGACAGCTACAGGAAAGTGAGACTGGGACTAGGTCCCCTTTCCCCTCCCGACCCTATGAAGAGAGGACCAAACTGGTGATTAAGTGCTGCCAAACAAACTGGGAAAACCACCACCACTGCCAAGCCACTGCCAGGGAGCCCTCAGATCCCTAAGGAGCAGGAGTGAAATGCTACCGGATCGGACCGGATTGGGCAAGTAGGTAGCAGAGATTGGGGCTGGTTCAGAGAACCAGTAGCAATCTCTGGCTGCCCACGCCCCCAAACCAGTCTGCAGCCTGCAGCCATGTGTGAAGGCAGGCAAGTGGAAGGCAGGAAACTGAGGAAAGCATGGGAGGGCTGCAGGGAAAGGATCTAGAAGGTAAACCAATGCTGACAGTGGGGGGGGGAGGGAGACTCACTGTGTTTGGCCTCAGGGGGACCTGGCAAGGCTCACTTGCCTTTTGGGCATGGCGCACTCGGCTTTTGCGCTTGGCTTCCATGGAGCCTTTAGCTGACTGTCACCTGCTTGCCTTCCTCCCCGCATCCAGCCCATGATGGGGAACGTGCCGCTTCTGGGCTGGTCCACCCACCTTCAGGTCCCTGAAGGGCAGGGTGTGCTCTGCCACTGCTGCTGCCGTCAGCACCGTGGCCGCACAGGAAAACTCCCCAGCGCAGCGCTGTTCCAGGATGGCAGGGGAGCCCAGGCAAGCTCTGCCACCACCGCTGCCACCACTGCTGCTGCCAGGAACATCTACATGGGAAAACTCCCCAGCACAGTGCGGTTCTGAGATGGCAGGGGAGCCCAGAAAAGCTCTGCTGCCGCTGCTGCTGCCACTATTGCTGCTGCGTCTGGGCAGGAAAACTCCCTGGGAAGGGCTCTGTGACTGTCTATGTGCCCAGACCAGGTATGTGTATATGTGTGTTTGCATGTGTGAGAGAGAGTGAGAGAAAGAGAGAAAGAGAAAGAAAGAGGAAAGGAGAGAGAGAGAGACAAGAGAAAGGAAGGAAGGAAGGAAGGAAGGAAGGAAGGAAGGAAGGAAGGAAGGAAGGAAGGAAGGAAGGAAGGAAGGAAGGAAGGAAGGAAGGAAGGAGAAAGAAAAAAAGAAAGAAAGAAAGAAAGCTTATGACCACAATTGTGCACCAAATTTTGATTGCTAAGCAAGAGCATTGTTAAGTGAGTTTCACCACATTTTACAAGTTAGCCACAACCACCTGGCCACATGACCACCAAGCCACGTCCACAGAACTGGTAGCAAAAGAAATTAGATTTCACCCCTGCTAAGGAGTACAAAGACTTGGCAGGGACACTCAGTGAGGAGGAGTGCAACTCGCTCCCCTCTCACCATCCCACAGACTACACCATAGAATTTGTCCCGGGAGCTAAACTGCCCAAACTGAAGGTGTACTCCATGACCCGAAAGGAAATGACAGAATTGAGGAAATACATCAACACCAACTTAGCCCGGGGATTCATACAGCTGGCTAAGTCCAGAGTGGCCACCCCAGTCCTCTTCAAAGAGAAGATGGGTCGATGAGGCCATGTGTGGATTTTAGAGGGATTAATGCCATGTGCACGCAAAACATATGCTCCCCCTTATGAAGGACATGCTGGCCCAACTAGCAAAGGGGAAGGTGTTAACCAAACTGGACCTGTGGGAGGCATATATGACTGGTGCAAATCAAACAAGGAGATGAGTGGAAAACTGCCTTTAACTGCCTTCTAGGCAGCTTTCAATTCAAAGTGATGCCTTTCAGACTACAAGGAGCTCCTGCAGTCTTCATGCAGCTAATTATTGAAGTGCTGCATGAGCACTTCTATAAGGGCATCCTTGTCTATTTAAATGACATTCTTATATTCAGTGAAACCCTAGAGGAGCACATAAAATTGGTGCACCAGCTCCCAAGAGAGGTACATGTCAACTTCATCGGAAAGAAAACTAGAGATGAAGTATACAGTAGAACAAGAGAGGCCCCCAGGCTTACAAAGGAAAAGAGATTATAATAGTAAAACAGATACCGAGAAGAATAAGGGAACGACGACAAAACTATCACTTCCTCTCCACCCAATTGCTAAAATACAAAGTTATGTTTAGATGACTCATCGTGGCAGGGATATTGATTGCCTGGCAAGAAAAGTAATTTCGGATTGAATCCCTGAAAAAAGTGCAATAATTCTATGATCACTACATAAGTGGGGAGGATGAACAAGATAGCAGAGAGGAAGCAGAAAGCAAAAGCCAGGTGGACCAGTTATCAGAGGAAAAAATTACAGAACAAGACATAGGAGATCAGAGGGAAATAGAATGACAGGGAAGAGAAGGAGCCAGAAGTAGAGCACAAACCGAGACAAGAGCAAAGAAAGGACCAAAACTTACATTCAAATAACAGGATGCAAGCCCAAATAAGGATGCTATCAATAAACATCAATGGCATCAATTCACCTGCGAAACATAAACAAACATTAACAAGATTTCAAAGAGAAAATATGGATATCATCCGCCTGCAGGAGGTCCACATCAGAGAAAAACACAGTGACTTTTTAAAATGTCCCAACTAGGGAAACTGCATCTGGCGCTGGCACAGAACAAAAGAGAGAGATCACAGTATACATAAGACTGGTTAAATTCAAGAAAAATATTTGGTGATGAAGAATGTAGAATCTTGATAACAGAAATCACAACAAACTATAAACAAATGCTTTTAGTGACAATCTACGCACCAAATACAAAAAAAAAAAAATCTACAATAAACTACGTAGGAAAGTAACTGAATTAGACTGTGAAAATATCTGCATAATAGGTGACTTCAACACAGTGGCGGACAATAAAAGAGATTATAGGACTACAAAGAAAAATAAACAGAAAAGGCCAGAATTAACGAGTGTGTTTTCTGAAATGGTGCAAGAACTAAATCTAAGAGATGAGTGGAGACAATTAAACCCAGGAAAAACATTATACCTTCTCCCACCCTCATAGTTCATGGTCATGCATAGATATGGCATGAATGAATCCAGAATTGATTAATATTATAGAAGATATAGAAATATTGTCAAATACCTGGGCTGACCACAGCCCTTTAATAATAAAATGGAAAGGTCAGGAGGGGAAAAAGAGATGGACTTTAAATCAAAGAATTGTAAAAGAAAAACTCTACTTACAAACAATGGAAAAGGAATTGAATAATTTCTTTAAGGAGAATAGAAAAAAACAAACAACATTACAGAACTTATGGGACACCACAAAGGCATATATGAGGGGAATAACAATAGCTTGTGTAGTGAGGAGAAATAAAGAGAAAAAGGAATAACAAATGTCACTATTGGAGAAACTTAAAAAATTGGAAATTGCTCTGCAGAAACAGCCTCAGAATGATAGAATCAAAGAGGAAAGAGACTTAACAAAACATAAAATCAATCTAACACAACAGGAAGCAATGATATGGAATGTAAAAATGGCAAAACAAAATTATTTCGAAACAGCGAACAAACCTGGAAAATGGTTAGCCCATAAATTGAAAAAGGAAAAAAACTAAAAAGTTGATACAACACCTATAGGATGAACAAGAGAATCTGCACCATAAGACTGATGAAATGAAAAACATTATTCAAAATTACTTTCAAGTGTTATATAGTCAAGAAAATATTGCAGAAGAAAATATAATAAAGTATCTACAAGAGAGAAATCTGCCAAATATATCAGAGGAAGCAATAGAAATTCTAAATGATAAAATTACCTTAATAGAGATGAAGGAGGTAATTAAGAAACATAAAAATAATAAAACACCTGGGCCAGATGGGATCCCTGTGGAACTATATAAAAAATTCCAAGAATTATTAGAGGAAATTATGTTATAAATGTACAATGATGTTTTGGAGCGAGCTAAAATGCCAAACTCATAACATTAATTCTGAAAGAAAATACAGACAATCAATTGATCCAAAATTATAGGCCAATCTCACTACTAAATGCCGACTATAAAATCCTGGCAACGATTATAGGAGAAAGACTCAAAAAGTTATTAAATAATATTACACCTTCAGATCAAAATGAGTTTTTATCCAAACAACAAACAGGAAACAATACAAGAATTATAATGAATATAGTAGAGTATTATGAGACCCACCCTGAAAAACAATTAGCATTAGTACTGGTGGATGCACAAAAGGTTTTCGATAACTTAAATTGGCAGTTCCAAATCACAGAACTAACCACTATAAAATTTGGAGAAAAATTTATCAGAATGATGAAGGCAATATATTGAAATCAAACATTGAAAATAATGGTAAATGGTTATCTAACATATAAAGTCACCATAAATAAGGGGGTTAGGCAAGGATGCCCACTATCCCCCCTCTTATTTATTCTCTCACTAGAAGTTATATTAATTTTAAGGGGAAATTTTATTAATTTTAAATGGGGTTTTTAGTATGGAAAATTTTAATCTCAGGCTAATTTAATAAGTTTTTTAAATGGTATTTTATTCTGTATATTGTGCTGTTTTTACTTTTGCCTGTACACCGCCCTGAGTCCTTCGGGAGAAGGGCGGTATAAAAATTAAATAAAATAAATAAATAAATAAATAAATAATTCAAGTCAGGGATAATCAGGAAATAAAAGGGTTAAAAATTTAAAAAAAGAGTATAAAACACAGGCTTTTGCAGACGACATGACTTTCATAATAGAGGATCCTCTTGAAATGGGAGAATTACTAATACAGGAAATAGAGAAATTTGGTATGGTCACAGGTTTAAAAATAAATAAAAACAAAACAAAGATAATAACCAAAAATCTCACACAAGGCCAAAATAAGGAATGAGAGAGGATATTGGAAATTCAGGTGGTGAAAAAAGTAAAGTATCTTGGCATTTGCTTAGCAAAAATTTCCTTTAACTAAAGATAACTATTTAAAATTGCTACAACAAATTCGAAAAGATTTTAAAAATTGGGTGAAGTTACAATTATTTTTAATTGGAAGAGTGGCTACCATAAAAACGTACATCTTACTAAAAAGTTTATGTCTATTCCAAATGGTACCCATAAAACTAGGGAAATTTTTTGGAAGAATTGAACAAAATAACTCTAAAATTCATCTGGCTGGGGGGAAAAAACTAGAATTAAATTAAAACTCCTAGAAGATTCAGAGGTTTTGGCCTTCTGGACTGGGAACTCTACTACCAGGCGGCAGCAGTAACATGGCTCAAGGAGTGGCTAAATTTAAAAAATAGAAGAATACTAATGATAGAGGGACATGATCTTCAGCGAGGCTGGCATGCCTTCATTTGGGAGGGAAAGAACAGAGCTCACAAATATTTCCAAAGACACCAGGTGAGAGATGTCTTATTGGAGATTTGGATGAAAATTAAAAGAAATTTCTACACAAAAATCCCCAGATGGATATCAGCAATGGAAGAAATGATCTACCCCAATTTAATTGATTTAAAAAAAATAGTAACTTATAAAGAGCTTCTAGATGGGCAAGGGAAACAAATCTAATCAGGAATTAACATCACAGGGAATTAAAATAGATTGGTGGCCTTACCTACAGATTCAAATAAGATATAAAAAATATTCAGAACAATTTGGGTTTCAAATCGAGCAACAAGAAATGGATAAAATACTAACAGGGACTGATGCAAAAATGATTACCAAAATGTATAACTGCCTCCTCAAATTTAAAAGGGAGGAGGAAACTGTGAAAGAAACAATGATAGTTTGGGTGGAAAAAAAATGGGTATAATATAGAATTGGAGCATTGGGAAAAATTATGGGGGGGGGGAATTATAAAATGACGATGTTGGCCGCATACAAGGAAAATATCTATAAAATGGCATTAACCCCAGCAAGATTAGCCAAGATGTCTCCAAATAACCCACCAAATTGCTGGAAATGTAACCATCAACAAGGGACATACTACCACATGTGGTGGACATGTCCCAAAGCCAGAGATTATTGGTTAAAAATTAAAAAGTGGTTGGAGGAAATTATTGAACTAAAAATTTAGATGAAACCAGAGTTATTTCTTCTGAGTATTATAAAAGGAAAAATGAGTAAAGAAATTCAATACCTTATGCTTCATATAATTACAGCAGCCAGAATATCATTTGCCCAAAATTGGAAACAACACACTCCATCAAACACAATGATTATTAAAAAAAGTCCTAGAATGCACAGAAAGGAATAAATTAACAATGGAATACAAATGGGACAGAGAGGAAACAGTATATTATGAGACATGGAATAGGTTGTATAATTGGCTGGAAAAGAAGTCTAAAATCAATGTATAGTGAATGTTAAGAGAAGATAATATAACATATATATATGCCCATATATATATGTTATATATAACATATATATATATATATTGCAGTAGATATGTATATATTGTATATATTAGATAAATAAATACTTAAGAAATAAAAATGTATATGTACACAATAAGCCAAGTATATGATGAACTTAAGAAAAAGTTCCGATAACGGAAAGCTGTAAAAGTGTAACTGTGATTTTAAAAGTAAAAAATGTTGAATAAAAATTATTTTTTTAAAAAATAAAAAATTGGTGCACCAAGTCTTGAAGAAGCTTGTCAGCCTCTACCTATGATACTTGCTTTTGCTATTGGCTGCCATTGTAATGGGAGGGGGGAGGCTTTGCTGGTATATGGGTGGTGGGGGGAGGAAGCGAGCTGGTGGAGATGCCTTGAGAAAAGGGAGGAAACTTCTCACAGGCTTCAAGCAGTTGTGAAAGGAACTGATAGCTGTCAAGGTCAACCGTTCTAGCATGCCAGAGAGATGGGGCCCATCTGAAGAAGACCCCCACATGACATCTTGGGGAGATGTGGATTGGACACTGAACCAGGTTCCTTGGAAGGGAGGGATTCGGGATTGCTTTCAATATCTAATTTTCAGGCCTATTGCCTCAGATCTTGCTTTTCTTTGTTGCATTCAGTTCATACTCAGTAAAAGTACCTTTCTCTATAAACATGGAGTTGGGGTTTTTCTTTCTTGGGTTTTGAATGGAGTCACACCTGACATTAAGCAAGGTCTGCTTTGAATGGAGTCACACCTGACATTAAGCAAGGTTTGCCCAGATGTTATGTTTGGGCAATGACGAGGCAGGAGACCACACAAGTGACAACAGCTCTTTAGTTTATTGTGACCCAGCAAAAGACCAACAGCAAAAACCCCTCTTTAAATACTATTTTGGCTGAGGCATCAGCCAATCAGCAACATGCTAGTTCCTGCCCAAACTTCCCTCTTAAAGTTCAAATACATAACACTCTTCCCCTCCCAGAATGCATTGAGCCCCTTATTTGCGTGGAATTTGCATGTTATTTCTCCACGTAGTCACGCAGGTAGACAGGGTGTCTCCTAACTCTTTCTGACCTGCGCAATTCATTCCCTGGGAGTGAGTCGAGCTGGTCAGAGGGACTGTTTGTTCCTCCCAGCTCCTCCTCTAGGCCCTCCGGCCCTGGATTACTTGCAGAGTCGTCCCTGCAGTCTTCTGGAGGAGCCGATTGGCGTCGCTGGACTTCTACAAGTTCAGATAAGTCCTCCGATCGCTGTGGGTCTGAGTTAGCTGTTGGTTCAAATATTTGGTAGTCAGGGTCTGGTTGCGCGGTTTTTGATTTATTTTGTACCCTTCTTCGTAATTGATCTATGTGGTGCCTCCATACTCGGCCATCCCCCATTTCCACTATATATGATTTTGGACCTGTTACTCCAGTGATTGTTCCTTTAAGCCATGCTGGGCCTTCACCATAGTTATGTGCCCACACTGAATCACCCATTGCCATTTCCCTGGTTTTTTCCTGGATGCCTTGGTATCTGTCAGGGGAATATGTTGGGTTTAATCTATCTAATGGACACCTGAGTTTCCTACCCATCAATAGTTCGGATGGGCTGTGCCCTGTGGCTACACAGGGGGTTCTGTGTTGTACCGCTAAGAAGGTATCGATTTTGGCTTGCCAATCACCGGGGGTTATTCTGGATAGCGCTTCCTTGGCACTGCAAACAAATCGTTCTGCAAGTCCGTTCGTCACCGGGTGGAAAGGCGCCAAAAGGACATGTCGGATGCCCTCTTCTGCTAAGTACCCCTCGAATTGAGTAGCCGTGAATTGCGGGCCATTTTCAGACACTAGGGTGTCTGGCAATCCGTGCGTTACAAAAAGGTGCCGCAACATTGTAATTACCGCTTCGGCTGTTGTGGATTTCATAAGCAAGATTTCTAACCACTTTGAAAATGCGTCTACCACGATTAAAAAGGTTTGCCCATGGAATGGCCGGGCAAAGTCTATGTGGATCCTGGACCAAGGACCCTGGGGTTTCTCCCATTCCCTTATGGGGGCTGTCGGGGGTAGTGGCCTTGACTCTTGGCAGGCCTGGCATTTTCCTACCCTGTCGCTAATGTCTTTATCCATTTGTGGCCACCACACATAACTCCTCGCAAGGCTTTTCATTCTCACAATCCCTGGGTGACCCACATGTAACAGTTCCAACACATTTTCTCGCAGTTTCTCCGGGATAACCACTCTATCCCCCCATAACAGACAACCCCCTTGAACCGACAATTCCATGCGTTTTTTGGTTAAGTCTTTGAAACGATCCCCCGGTGCATCGGGCCATCCCCTCTGTACCCAACTGATTACAGTCCTTATAATAACGTCTCTGTACGATGCCCTAGTCACTTCCTTAGAAGTGACCGGCCCGGAGTCTAGAGAGTAAATTAGTAGGATGGGTGTCCCCGGGGTCAGGTCTTCGATTGTCTCTGGTAGCGGGCATCTACTCAAAGCGTCCGCGTGTCCTAGGTCTTTCCCTGGACGGTGGGACAATTTGTACGAGTATGCCACCAGGAAAATAGTCCAACGGGTCATCCTGGGTGATAGGGCAACCGGAGTTGGACGGTCCCCTGCCAGGAGTACTAATAGTGGTCTGTGGTCTGTTACTATTTCGAAATGGCGCCCAAATAGGTATTCGTGGAATTTTTTGACTCCTGAAACTATGGCCAGGGCCTCTCTGTCTAACTGGCTATAGTTTCTTTCTGCTGCTGACATCGTGCGGGAAAATATGCTATGGGGGCTTCCGATCCGTTCGGCAGCCTATGGCTGAGGACAGCCCCTACCCCGTAGGGTGACGCATCGCAGACTAGCACTAGTGGTAATGTTCTGTTATATTGGATTAGCAGGCTATCACTGGACAAAAGGTTTTTAATGCCCTCGAATGCCCTAGCCTCAACCTTGCCACATGTCCAAACAACCTTTTTTGCTAATAGCTTATGCAGCGGCTCTGCTACTGTTGCTTTATTTCACAAGAAAACCACATAGAAGTTCACAAGCCCTAAAAATGCCTGTAACTCAGCCTTATTTTTGGGAGCCGGAGCCTTTTTGATGGCTTGCACTTTGCTCTCCATGGGGTGGATGCCTTCTCTATCTATTTGGTAACCCAAGAATTCTATGGATTCGACTCCTATCTGGCATTTGTTGAGCTTGACCTTAAGTCCAGCAGACCTGAAAATGCCCAAGACCTTCCTTAGTTTGACCCCTAACTCATCTAGGTTCTCTGCTGAGACTAGTACATCGTCAAAATATGGCACGACCCCCGGTATTCCCTGTAGCAGACGTTCCATTAGATTTTGGAACAACCCTGGGGCTACGCTGACTCCAAACTGGAGTCGGGTGCATTTGAATGTGCCTCAATGTGTTACAATCGTCTGTGCCTCGGCTGTGTCATTGTCTACGGGTAATTGTTGGTAGGCTTGGGCCAAATCGAGTTTGGCGAAGACCTGCCCTTGTCCCAATGAGTGCAACAGATGTTGCACTATGGGAACGGGGTATGCGCTCTTTTGCAATGCTTTGTTAAGTGTTGCTTTGTAGTCAGCGCAAATCCGGACTGATCCGTCTGGTTTGACTGGGGTCACAATCGGTGTCTCCCATTTGGCATGGTCAACAGGAACTAGTATGCCCTGGTTTACTAGTTTGTCTAACTCCTGGTCTATCTTGGGCTTAAGGGCGAAGGGTACCCGCCTAGCTTTTAACCTTTTTTTTTTTTTTAACATTTATATCCCACCCTTCTCCGAAGTCTCAGGGCGGCTTACAGTGTATAAGGCAACCTGATGGGAGCTACCTGGCGGTCTAAATTAAACAAAATAGGGGTCCCCACGTACTTGCCCAGGCAGTCCTGGAAGACGTCCTCGAACTCTTTCAGCAGTTCATCTTTTAGGTTGACTCCGTTTCTGTGGACCCCGGTCATTTCCATCCCCAGGGCTCTGAACCAGTCCAGGCCCAGCAAACTTGGAAGGTTTCCATCTACGATGGTGACCGATAGAGTTTTCTTTAGGTTTCCGTATCTCACTTTGACGGACGTGACTCCTCGAACAGGGATCCGGTTTCCCTGGTAGTCTTGCACTCTCAGCTTTTGGGTTTGCAGTTGGTGTTTTGCGACCTCTGGCAGGTTCCTCACGATGGTGTCCCAGGACATGATCATGATCGACGATCTGGTGTCCACCTCCATCTTACACGGCACTCCTTCAATGTGCGTCTGTGTGAATATCTTCTATTCGCGTTGATGCGTGGCCCACTCGTACGGTTGTTTGGTTCAATTTCGCGCCTCTTTTGGATGAGCCAATCCCCGGCCGTTTCGTCGGTCCAGCGCTCTGCTGATTGGCCGGTTTGAATTTTGGGCGGGACGGTTGTGGGGCTCGACAGGCTTGTGCGATGTGCCCTTTCTTTTCGCACCGCCGGCAAATTGCATCCTTGAATCTGCAATTTTGTCGTCGGTGTTGGCCTCCGCAGCTCACACATTTGTCCCGGTCGCCTCTCTCCGACCTCCCGGTATAGAAGACCTCTTCTTCTTCCTTGCCCCTGGATTCGGCCTCGACGACCTCGCTGTGGACTGGCGCTGTTTTCGTGCCGGTGTTCGGTGTGTTCGGTTTCTGTAGAGTCTCCGCCGCTTTGGTGGACATCTCGTGTGCCCTGGCCTCATCCAGAGCCAGGGCTAGGGTCAGGTTGCTTTTGGACAGCAACCGTCTCTGTAAACGAATGTCCCAGACCCCACAAATGAGTTGTTCCAGTAAAGGGTCATCCAAATCCCAGTACTCACAGTGGTTCGCGGCTTTCCTCAATGTGGCCATGTACACGCTTATCGATTTGCCCTCGCGTTGAACTCACTGTCTCAGCTCAAAATGCTGAACAAACTTCGACGGCACCGGAGCGTAGTGTGCCTTCAGTGTCGTTTGCAGCGTTTGCCATGGTACCGACTGTACCGGCGTTGGTTCTGACAGCGACTCGGCGGTATCGAAAACCTCTGGTCCGCAGTGACTCAGGAAGTAAGCACGCTTCTGATTGTCCAAGACTCCCTGTAGTTCGTTTGCTTCGAGGAAACACTCGAAACGAGCCATGTACAACCCCCATTTCTCCTTGGCAGGGTCAAATGGCGCTGGCGGCGTATAGCTGGACATGGCTATGTAACCGCTTCCGATACTGGCTGGGTTTTGCGAATCCGTGCTCCTTCAGCTCTTTTCCTGGTCTCGCTGCCTCAGGATCCCACATTCGTCGCCAATGTTATGTTTGGGCAATGACGAGGCAGGAGACCACACAAGTGACAACAGCTCTTTAGTTTATTGTGACCCAGCAAAAGACCAACAGCAAAAACCCCTCTTTAAATACTATTTTGGCTGAGGCATCAGCCAATCAGCAACGTGCTAGTTCCCGCCCAAACTTCCCTCTTAAAGTTCAAATACATAACACCAGAGAAAGCTCTACCGTGGGGGCTGAGCCAAGAATGTCCAACCAAGGAAGTGACCAGGAAGACATGGGGGCTGCTGGATCCACTTCCCCTCAATCCAGGCACTGCAAAGAGGTTTTGGAGTGAATGTCAGAGTTGCAGCTTGAAGAAAAGCCAGTCAGAGCTAAGTGGTCACTGGGTGTTGGCAGAATGGACCCTTTGGAGGAAATCCCCTCAGGGGTGACAGTTACCAGACACTGATGTGGAGAGGGGGCTTGGCAGGAGGAGAACAAAGAAGACCTCCTGCTGACTCAAGCTGTACAGCTCCTGAAAGAGGCCCTGGAGAGTCATAAAGCCCACAAAAGGTATTAGGGGCCGGCCAGGGAAGAGATTGAATACCTAAGAGGGGGAGCAGGGACTTTGACGAGCATAGAAGTGCCCAAAAGCCAAACAGAGAGAGAGCAGGTTGCTGGGGCTCAGGCAGATGCTGTAGCCCAGGCCCCAAAATCAAGAGGGGCAGGAGCACGTAGGCATCGAATTCTGAAGCTTCCACCGCTGACAGTAAATATGGGGGGGATCCCAAAGCATTGGGATTTTTTTCTATCTCAAGTGTGGAATTACATGGAAGAGTATGAAGAGAATTTCCCATTGGAAGCAGCCTGTGTGTGATGCATCACCATGGTCCTTGAGGGAATTGCTGTTAAATGGTGGATGGGCCTCCATGATGACAACTCCCCCCTGCTGAGAAATTGTGACCAGTTTATGGCAGCCCTTAGAGAACAGTTCGAGCGAAGAGCCAGAATCAGGATGAAGTCTATCACTCAAGGCCGGAGATTGGTAGCAGAGTACACCTAAGAATTCTGCAGGTTGGTGTGCCACATGAGGGGGTGGACCCAGGTGGCGTTGGTGGAGTGTTATAAGGATGGCCTCAATAAGGAGTTCTATATGCTTTGCTGCTCCCGGGAGCCCCCTCAAGATTTGCAGCACTGGTATGTGATGGTTGGTGACATGGAGATTGACCTGGCCAGGGATCACTACTGCAGGGGTTCCCTTGCTCCCCCAAAAGAGAGCCCCAAAGGGAGCACAACCACAAAGCCTAAATCCACGGACTGCTTCAGATGTTGGAAAGAAGGGCACCGGGCAGCCGATTGCTTCTCCAAAATTGGCTCCCGGGCAACCCCTGCTGGAGGAAAGAAAGCTGACAAGCTCCCAGCCAAGCATCACAAGATGGCCCTGAAAGGGGTGGAAGTTGTTGAGTTCGCTTCCCCAAACCTGAGGGAATTGGGAACTCTGACCAACGCAGAGGACAGTGACACCGAAACTGACACCGACAATGACCCCTTGGTAAGTCAACGGGGGCCCCCCATGATTATCCCTATAGAACTAAGAATACCAGGTGGGGGATAAGGTTTTCCTCTCTACTAAGTACCTGCAAACTACCCAGAAATTGAAAAAATTGGGATGCAGATATGTAGGCCCGTTCCCCATTGTGCAGATAGTAAACCCAGTCACAGTACAGTTAGAGTTACCAAAAACCCACTGGAGAATTCACCCGGTGTTCCATTTCAGCTTGTTGAAACCTGTACAAACATCCCCAATTCAACTGAATCCTAAAACCCCTTCGGTGCCTCTCCTCATTGAAGGAGAACAACATTCTGAGGTCAAGGAAATCCTCAACTCTCAAAGGTATAGAAGTAAATTGCAGTATCTGGTGGCATGGAAACACTTTCCCCTCTCTTATTCTGAATGGGTGAATGAGTGGGATTTTAGAATCCCAAGACATATACAATTGTTTCACAGGAAATATCCAAAGAAGCCTTAGAATTGGGTAACTGTTTATATATGTTAGTACCTGCTTGGGAGAGTGCTAGAATATTTCTATGCTGTCTACTTTACTTTATTTTATTTTCTAGGACTACCGTCTTTTCTCCAGGAGGTCTGAATGTCAGCTTCTGCCAATGATGCTTGCTTTTGCTATCGGCTGCCATTGTAATGGGAGGGGGGAGGCTTTGCTGGTATATGGGGGGCGGGGAAGGAAGGGAGTTGGTGGAGATGTCTCTAGAAAAGGGAGGAAACTTCTTACAGGCTTCAAGCAGCTGTGAAAGGAACTGATAGCTGTCAAGATCAACCGTTCCAGCATGCCAGAGAGATGGGGCCCATCTGAAGAAGAGCCCCACATGACACCTTGGGGAGATGTGGATTGGACACTGAACCAGGTTCCTTTGGGATTGCTTTCAATATCTAATTTTTACACCTATTTCCTTAGACCTTGCTTTTCTTTTGTTGCAATCAGTTCATACTCAGTAAAAGCACCTTTCTCTATAAACATGGAGTTGGGGTGTCAGCCTCCACTCCACTCTTCATTTACTTTTAAATGATTATATCAGTAGATAGAATGTAAAATGTTTATTTCTGTATTATAAACTTTTAGGATCATGAGGTGAATCATACCACCGTCCGGGGTAAGGGAAAGGAGCTTATTATTAGTGTCGGCTGACATAACTGGGAGGAGGGGTGATTAATGATTGAGTGTTATCAGCGCGCGCTTTCCTAACCGACACTGCATTCCTGAGTTGACTGACATCCAGAGACTTGTGGAAGAAGATTACCACGAGGGGCCGTGAAGGAGTTGGCATTGGACCAGACCAGCCTGACCTCCTGGAGGAGGAGGGACAATTGGGGGGATATGATATGTTTGCCATATTTTGTCTCAGTTCCAGCTTTGCTTGGCTGCTAACCAGACTGTAAAAGTAAAAGTACTTGTTTCTATGCCAAATGGAGTCAAGGTGAATTCTTTCCTATTTGCCGTCGGGGGTAGCCTGACATTAAGCTGGAACTCACATCATGTCTACCAACCAGGATTGCAATCGCAATACCGGGGGGGAAGAAAACCCAAAGGTGATAGAAGGCCTGCTACCGGCTGAACTGGGGGAGGCGTCCGGAGATATTTCTTCTGTCAGTTTTAACCCTGAGCTGGAGATAATGCAGTTGGAAGAAGAGAGGAGGCAACCCGATTTCAAGGAACCTCCCTCTGGAGTAACTACAAGGAGAAAGGAGAAACTGCGCACTTTTTCCGAGTGGGCTGAGGAGCAGAAAGTCAGAGACAGCCTCCAATTGGAAGAAGCACTACGCCTATTTCGTGAAGTGAAAGTAAGGCAAGCTGCTCGCCAAAGGTATGAATCCCCTGTTCAGTCCTCCAAGGGGGGAGGGGAAGAGGAAGAAGAAATTACAAAGAGGCCCGTTAGAGGTGATTTCCAGGGTGGTGAGATTCCTGAAGAGACGGAAACTCTCTCCCCAGAGGAAGCTGAATTGGATGGGGGCCAGGCGCCACCTGCTGACCATGCAAGGCCGCGCAGGGGAAGGAAAAAGCCAAAAATTCCCCCCATATTAGAAAAATTTGATGGAGATGCGAAGGAGCTGGAATTGTTCCTGGCGATAGTGAATGACCACATGTTAGACTGGGGGGGAGATTATTGGTCACAGGCAGCACAAGTTAGAGCTGTGACCCACAATTTGACCGGAAGAGCAGCTGCATGGTTTGTGTCACAGAGAAACCACTCCCCTTACTGCAAAATTACGAGCATTTTATTACGGCACTAAGGAGGAGGTTTGAGGACCCCTGGAGCAGAAAGCCAAAGGTCGAATGAAAACCATCAGGCAAGGGAGGAGACCGGTGGCTGATTATACCCAGGAATTCAGTGATCTAGTCCCCTTGATGAGAGGGTGGTCGGAGGTGATCCTGGTCGACTTTTACAAAGAGGGCCTGAATGGAGATCTCTATGAACTGTGCCGGGCACGAGCGTCTCCAACCACATTGTATGGCTGGTATACCCTGGCAGCAGAGATGGAAATTGAACTAGCGAAGGACCGTAGCAGAAGGCAGCGCACTGGAAGACCTTACCCGGCCCATTCTCCTGGGTGGCCCTCAAGGGACACGCCTAGACCAGAGGGAGGGAGGCAACGATCGACTGCGTGCTACAGATGCGGAAAAGAGGGCCATCGGGCAGCCGACTGTCGAGTGAAGTTGGTTCCAAGCACGACCCCTGGTGGTGGGAAGGAAGCAGTGAAACCAACTGCTAAGGCGCGAAAACCGGCAAAAGTGGAGGACGGCATTGCCAAGAAGGGCACGCCCATCCAAGAGGACCGCGAAGCGTCGACCGACACTGATGACAGCAAAACCACATCGGAGTCCGACGAAGACTTTCTGGTGAGTTGGGCACGGGGCCCCTTGGACATTCCAGTCAACCTGCATGTTCCCTCCTCGGGCAACAAGGGGGAAATGTTAGCGTTATTAGATTCGGGATGTACTAGGTGCATGATCAGTCCCGAACTAGTAGAAAAAATGGAACTAAGGTTGAGAACCCTAAGCAGGCCCATAGCATTTGCCCAGTTGGATGGCAGTGTGGCAGGGGGAGGACCCGCCCATTTCGTAACAGAACCCATAGAAATGGAAATTGGAGACCATCGCGAGATTTTAAACTTCATAGTAGCCCCTGGAATGGACCAACCTTTGGTACTAGGACTGTCATGGTTGCGGAAATGGAACCCCCATATTAACTGGAGAACGGGAGTCTTACGGTTCCGCTCAAGAGCGTTAAAAGAAGGAAAGGGGGGTTCCAAGAAGAGTCAGACTATGGCCATGCTCCAAGATAAATGGGGGGCAATGGTTGAACGGATAGATGGGGAGGAAAGGATACCTAAGGAGTACTGGGACCTGCGGGAAGTCTTTAGTGAGAAAGCATCAGACGTTCTACCTCCCCATAGGCCTATTGATTGTGCCATCGACATCCTACCGGGGGTAAAACTTCCAAAACCAAAAGCTTACCCCATGACCCAAAAAGAATTGGGAGAACTGCGAAAGTTCATAGACAAAAACCTAGAGCGGGGCTTTATCCAACCAGCTAGGCCTCGCGTGGCCGCACCTGTGATGTTCCGGGAAAAGAAAGACGGCTCATTTCGTCTTATAGTTGACTATAGAAATTTGAACGCAGTGTGCGCCGAAAACATATACCCCATGCCGCTCATGAAAGATATGTTAGCACACTTAGCGAAGGGGAAGTTCTTCACCAAATTGGACCTGCGAGAAGCTTACTACAGAGTCCGTATAAAGGAGGGGGATGAATGGAAAACCGCTTTCAACTGTCCACTAGGGTGTTTCCAGTTTCGAGTACTGCCTTTTGGTCTGCAGGGGGCGCCTGCAGTTTTTATGCAACTGATAAATGAAATACTCCATCAGCATTTGTTCAAAGGAGTTCTTGTCTACCTTGACGACATACTCATCTATACAGAAACTATGGAAGAACACATTAAACTAGTAAGAGCAGTTCTCAAAAAGTTATTATCTGCTGAACTGTATTGCAAGCTATCCAAATGTGATTTCCATCAAACCAAAATAGACTACCTAGGATATCGATCTCGGCTGATGGGTTAGAAATGGATCCAGGAAAAGTGAAAGCTGTTTTGGAATGGGCCCCCCCACGCACACGCAAACAGCTCCAAAGTTTTTTGGGATTTGCAAATTTCTATCGTCAATTCATCCCCTCCTTTGCTCAAATTGCTTTACCAATCACTAACCTCTTAAAAACTAAAGGAGACACGAAACCCAAACCATCATTACCCCTCGAATGGACAATGGAATGTCAAGCAGCATTTGAAAAATTGAAACGACTCTTTGCCGCCGAACCTATTTTAAAGCACCCTGACATGGATGTTCCTTTTGTAATACAAGCTGATGCAAGTGATGTAGCAGTCGGAGCCGTCTTGCTCCAAAACAATGCTGATGGTAATTTACAACCCTGTGCTTTCACTTCTCGAAAATTGACTGAAACCGAAAGACGATGGGCTATTTGGGAAAAAGAAGCGTTTGCAGTTCATTGGGCTCTACGGACATGGAGACAATTCTTAGAAGGTTCAAATCATCCTTTTGAAGTTTGGACTGATCACAAAAATCTGGAAGCGCTAAAGACTCCTAGAAAACTTTCGCCTAAACAAGCCCGTTGGACTCAATATTTTAACCGCTTTAATTTTACTTTACAGTATATTCCTGGAGGGAAAAACTTCTTAGCAGATGCTCTTTCACGTTTACCCCAATACAATTGCACTCGCTCCGAGGTGGTTCAACCAATACTTCCTGTGCAACAGTTGGCGGCCCCAGCAATAACTAGAAGCCACTCGAAAGCTGACCCCTCACTCCCAGATGAACTAACCAAATCGTTTAAAGAAGCTTTAAACACCGATGACTGGTACTTAACGCATTCCCATGAATGCACACTCCGTGATGGACTAGCTTGGATTGGAACAAAACTATATGTTCCTCTATCACTCAGAGAAACCATCCTACAACGATGCCATGATGCCAAGATGGCAGGGCATTTTGGATTTGTGAAAACTTTGCATCTTCTTAAAAGACAATTTTGGTGGCCAAGTCTTAAAAAAGACATTCAAGCATATGTGGCAAGTTGCCCGGTCTGTGCATCATCCAAAAGACCTCCGGGAAAACCTCCTGGACTATTACAAACGGTAGCCAGACCAGGAACCCCATGGAAAGAAATATCCATGGATTTCATAGTGGAATTACCTGAAAGTTCCGGCAATACTGTTATATGGGTAGTGACTGACCTTTTCTCCAAACAAGTCCATTTTATTCCATGTTCAAAATACCCTCCTCAAAGACTCTAGCAAAGTTGTTTGTACAACACATTTATAGACTTCACGGAGTGCCTGATCGCATCATTTCAGATCGAGGAGTTCAATTCACTTCTAAATTTTGGAAAGAATTTTACGACTCATTGGTTCCGCCAAGGATTAAGCTCCTCCCATCATCCTCAAACTAATGGAAGCTGTGAACGTCAACTCTGTACTAGAACAATATCTCCGATGTTATGTTAACTACCAGCAAGATAATTGGGCTGATCTCTTACCTTTTGCTGAAGTTGCCTACAACAACTCAATTCATAGTAGCACGGGATTTACTCCCTTTAAAATAGCTTCAGGCCAAGATTTTGTTCCTATCTCGGAACTCCCACAGGAAAAAACTACTGTTTCCTCTTTATCAGAATGGATAGATCAAATACAAAGCACATGGAAACTGACTCGCAAGGCGATCGACGACGCTCACCGTGCGCACAAAAAACAAGCAGATAAAAAAAGGTCCCCTGAAAACAAATATCAAGTGGGCGATAAAGTTTATCTTTCCACCAAATATCTTCAAACCACTCAGAAATCTAAGAAACTTGGACCCAAATATGTGGGACCTTTCCCAATAGTAAAAATCATCAACCCCGTGACGGTACAACTAGAGTTACCAAAAACACTTAGGAGAATCCACCCCGTTTTCCATGTCAGCTTGCTGAAACCTGAACACACATCTACTTTCCGTCCTGACCATACACCCCCTCCTATACCAATTCTCATAGAAGGAGAACAACACTTTGAAATAAAAGAAATTTTGGATTCAAGAAAACATAGAAATAAAATTCAATATCTTATTTCTTGGAAACACTTCCCGTTATCCCAAGCTGAATGGGTGAATAAAGAAGATGTTCATGCCTCGGAAAAAATAGCACAATTCTATAAAAAATATCCTGACAAACCCTAACTTCTCTTTTTTCTTTCTAGGACTGACGTCCTTGTTGCAGGAGGGCCGAATGTCAGCCTCCACTCCACTCTTCATTTACTTTTAAATGATTATATCAGTAGATAGAATGTAAAATGTTTATTTCTGTATTATAAACTTTTAGGATCATGAGGTGAATCATACCACCGTCCGGGGTAAGGGAAAGGAGCTTATTATTAGTGTCGGCTGACATAACTGGGAGGAGGGGTGATTAATGATTGAGTGTTATCAGCGCGCGCTTTCCTAACCGACACTGCATTCCTGAGTTGACTGACATCCAGAGACTTGTGGAAGAAGATTACCACGAGGGGCCGTGAAGGAGTTGGCATTGGACCAGACCAGCCTGACCTCCTGGAGGAGGAGGGACAATTGGGGGGATATGATATGTTTGCCATATTTTGTCTCAGTTCCAGCTTTGCTTGGCTGCTAACCAGACTGTAAAAGTAAAAGTACTTGTTTCTATGCCAAATGGAGTCAAGGTGAATTCTTTCCTATTTGCCGTCGGGGGTAGCCTTTTCCTTTCTTGGGTTTTGAATGGAGGTACGCCTGACAAAGCTCCTCACAGTTAAGCTATATGTAAAGCTGTCAAAATGTGAGTTCCATAAGACCATGCTGGACTACCTGGGCTACTGAGTGTCAAGCGAGGGGGTAGAAATGGACCCTGTGAAAATTAAAGCAGTTCTAGATTGGCAACTCCCTCGTATGCAGAAACAATTCCAGAGCTTCCTTGGGTTTGCTAACTTTTACCGGCAGTTCATCCCTTCTTTCATTGAGATTGCCCTACCTATCACCGAACTGTTAAAAATTTGGGGGGACATGTCCCAACCAACCACTAACTTGGACCTTAGAGTGTCAGCAGGCATTTGAGGCACTAAAAAGCTGTTTACCAAGGAACCCATCCTCAAACATCCTGACCCTGAACAACCTTTCATGGTCCAAGCTTATGTGGCTGTTGCCGCAGTCCTCCTACAGAAGGACATAAACAGCAATGTTCATTCATGTACGGACCCTTGCCTATAGTGAAAGTGATCAACCCTGTTACCGTTCAACTTAAACTCCCCCATTTGCTATGGAAAGTGCATCTGGTCTTTCACAACAGCTTGTTAAAGCCAGTGGTAGGCAGCCCCAAAACCAATCATGGTGGAGTGGGAGACACAATACAAGGTTAAAAAATCCTGGACTCTAGACTGCATTGTCTAGGTTGATTACAATATCTAGTACAGTGGAAGGGATAACCTTTCTCTGAAGCTACCTGCATTAAAAGCTGGGACATGAAGTCAGACAGATTGGTTCCATGACAAGTACCCCCATAAACCACAGGGGCCATCAGGGGTTAGCTTCAATTTAATTAACCTCTCTGTTATTTTCCTGTCTTCTTCCAGGAACTCCTTTTCAATTAAGGAGTTGTTAACCATGAAGCTGGCCATTTTGAGACTTCAGTGCTGACACACTAGAGAAGAGGAATAGGGAGGGGGGAATAGAGATACTTTGGGAGTTGTAGTCAAAGCAAAATACTTTCTCTTTGGAGCGAAGGACATTCCTGCAGATGCTTGGAAGGAGGAGACTGTGCATGCACACATGCCTAGGCATTATCACAGTCCTGTTGGTTTAGCCTTCCACAACAGTTCCAGTTTCTCACGTGGCTCCTTGGGAAAATTAATTATCCACCCCTGGGCTAACATGATGGCTTCAAAGCTTAGGAATGGTCCTTACAAACACTGCTAAAAGTTACATGTTAACAAAGGGAAAAAATAATTATGCTCTGATCATACATTTTAAAAGATTTCAACTGCAATTAATTGGAAAAGAAATGGAATCAAACATAATTTTTGTGCTTACCCCACCTACTATCTTTGAGAATGATACTCACCCACCTCTGGCAAAGGAACTAATATCAAATCAACTGATGTTCATACCGTAAATATGACAATGAACTTCAACCTATAAAAATTACTTTTTTCTCATGAAATCAGATGTTTAGCTTCGTCACTTGAAAAGAATGATGCTGTGATCTTATTTCAATGAAAATCAAAAAAACATACTAAAGATATCCTTCAATGACAGCATGAAATACACTTATACAATCTGGGAAAAAACTATTTTGGCCTTGGAATCAAGAAAAGGAAGGAGGGAGGGAGAGAGGGGGGGAGGGTTTGTTTGGTCTTGCTGCAAACAAATGGATTTTATTTGTTTACTTTATGTTCAGGGAAGGAAGAGGTTTATATTTATATAAAAATAATAAAATGCAGTTTGGATATTGTATAGAATTTTCAAAAATGTGCTAATTGCTAGGAACTATTCTCCATACCATTCAAGTGCTCTACATAAGAAACATCATTAATGGAAAATATGCTCATTTAAATATTGAGGCTACCAGACTGTTTTCATTTTTTAAAAATCAATTTTATTTTTCTATCAAAGAAAAATCTATCAAAGAGAGGATGACAGAATGATGAATCTGAAATGTGTCTTCCTACCTTTTACCTAGTTATTTCAGAAAACTGGGAAATAATTTTCTGTTGGTTCTCTTTTATCATCTCTATAGCAAATCTAAAAAATCATGGGAGACAGTTTTGCAGTCAGAGAATTCTATTCTTTGTTCTATGACAAAGTTAAGGTTAAGGTAGATTTTAAAAATAATGTTATATGTTCCATATTGCTAGAAAATTCTGATTGAAATACATATACTGATTCAGAGGATTTTAAAAATTGATATACAATTGAGACTAGAGATTTTGTCGTGGAAATGTTTTGGCACATGACACCTGCAGCGAGATTATTGTATGCACAAAAATGGAAAGATTTGGCACTCCTCACGGTGAAGAAATGGTTGATGCAGATGAAGGCAGTTGCTGAGAAGACTAAATTATAGAAAAATTAATATAGAAAGATTATAGAATTCTAACAAAGGGAAGAAAAGTTATGTTGTAACTATAGTATTAGAAATAAATTTATAACTGTACTTATAACTGGTTTAAGAAAATTGAAAGGTACCTTTTTATATCTTTTTCCTGTCATTTCTATTTTTCTTTTTCTTTTCTTGCACTTTTATCTTTGACTTTTTTTCTTAATTTGTATTAGTTTGTATTTGTTTTTTCCTTCCTTCTTAAAAATCCTTAATAAAAATGATATATGAAAAAAGGATTCAGGCTATAGAATGTCAGGGGAGAAGTAATGGCTCTTACCTGACATTCCCCAACTGCACCAACAACAACCTAACACATATAGATTTCACTGAAGAAAATGCTGAAAAAACTCTTTGCAAACTGAAACCACCCCTATCTATCGGACCTGATGGACTATGTGCATACTTCTTAAAAAACCTTTCCTCTAATATAGTAGAACCCCCTAAGTATAATCTTTGGAAAAGCCTTCACGACCAGTTCCCTTCCCAAACTTTGATCACTAGCCATGGTCATCCCTGTCTTCAAAAAAGGAGACCCCAGCTTAGTTAAAAATTACAGACCTATCTCTCTATGCTGCGTCACCTGTAAAGTAATGGAATCTATCATCAACCAATCCATTACCCTCCACCTAGAAACAATCAATCTACTCTCTAATAAACAATTTGGTTTCAGAAAAAAATTATCATGTATCTTACAACTTCTTCACTGCAAAAACATATGGACTACAAATCTTGATCAGGGCAAAGCAATAGACGCAATCTACATAGACTTCTGTAAAGCTTTCGACTCAGTGGTACATGACAAACTTTTCCTAAAATTAAAATCCTATGGCATCTCCGGACCCCTCCACAATTGGATAAGAGCATTCCTGTCAAACAGACAACAAGTGGTCAAAATAGGCAGTGCCCTATCAAATCCTGTTCCTGTCAATAGCGGCGTTCCCCAAGGCAGTGTTCTTGGACCAACACCCTTCTTATTATACATTAATGATTTCTGTGACCATATTAAAAGTAATTGTGTTCTCTTCGCTGACGATGTCAAACTATTTAACACTACCAACAATACAGCTACCCTTTAAAAAGACCTTGATTTTGTGTCAGAAGGGTCAAAAACTTGGCAACTCCAAATCTCAACCAGTAAATGCTTTGTCTTACACATTGGAAAAAAGAATCTAAACATTAAATACCAACTCGACGGACATTACCTTACAGATGACCCCCACCCTGTTAAAGACCTTGGAGTTTTCATATCCAATGATCTAAGTGCCAAAGCCCACTGCAACTACATTGCAAAAAAGGCTTTAAGAGTTGTAAACCTAATCTTACGTAGCTTCTTCTCCAGAAACACTACACTACTAACCAGAGCTTATAAAACTTTTGCTAGACCAATTCTTGAATACAGCTCACCTGTCTGGAACCCATACCATATTTCAGACATTAATAAAATTGAACGTGTCCAGAAATATTTTACAAGAAAAGTTCTCCACTCCTCTGAATACAACAAAATACCTTATGCCACCAGACTTGAAATCTTGGATTTAGAAAACTTAGAACTCTGCTGCCTTCGACAGGACCTGTGTTTAACTCATAGAATCATCTATTGTAATGTCCTTCCTGTTGAAGACTACTTCAGCTTCAATCACACCAATACAAAAGCAAACAATAGATTTAAACTCAATATTAACCACTTCAATCTTGATTGCAGAAAATATGACTTCTGTAACAGAGTTATTAATACTTGGAACACACTACTTGACTCTGTGGCCTCTTCTCAAAATCCCCAAAGCTTTAACCAAAAACACTCTACTATTGACCTCATCCCATTCCTAAGAGGTCTATAAGGGGCATGCATAAGAGCACAAACGTGCCTACCATTCCTGTCCTATTGTTTCCTTTCATTATATCCAATTAATATAGTTATTACATACTTATGCTCATATATATGCTTATATATTATATAGTTATTTTCATGCTTATGCTTATATATATACTGTTGTGACAAATAAATAAATAAATAAATAAAGTAAAAGTGACGCATCATTTCACCCATTCATTAAACTAACAACAGTCCTATTCATAGGGTCTTACTAAGGCTTTGTAAATCAGTGCTAATATTTCACGTGATCTTGATAACATGGCTGTTCTTCTAGAAACTGGATATGCTCATTACATTACAAACACTCATTTGAATGAAGATGTGGATTGCCTTTTATCTCTGTTAAGTAATCAATTTCCCCCTTCCCTTTTTTCCTATACTTTTCTTTCTCTGAGGTTTACACCAGTGGTAGGTTTCAAAATTTTTTACTACCAGTTCTGTGGGTGTGGCTTGGTGGGTGTGACATGGCTTGCTGGGCGTGGCTTGGTGGGCATGACAGGGGAAGGATACTGTAAAATCTCCATTCCACCCCACTCTGGGGAAAAGTTACTGCAAAAATCCCCATTTCCTCCCATTCAGCTGGGACTTGGGAGGCAGAGAATAGATGGGGCCGGGGGTAGTCAGAATTTTTACTACCGGTTCTCCGAACTACTCAAAATTTCTGCTACCGGTTCTCCAGAACTGGTCAGAACCTGCTGAAACCCACCTCTGGTTTACACTCAGTTTTGATGACTACATGGTTTAATATTCCATAGGGAGGTTTTTATATATATATTTCTATAAAGAAAATATTAATTTATTTACAGTTCTAGTTTGGTTTAATCTACAATTTTTATTGCCTAAAAGCAATTATGTAAGACAATGGTGGACAATGAATATATCTGGTTATTGAACATACTAGAGAACAGCATAGTTCTCTTTCTGAAGGCAAAATCTCAATTATTTGCATTACAGTCAAGTGTGTTTAATTTTGTTCCATTCAGGTCTATTTGTATTGAAGGTTATTTATATATTTTTCAGGATTCATAAGTATACTGTTTAATTTTTAATTGTTTTTCTTTAGATTCACCTGTTAAATAATATGAATATCACAGGACTTATGTTTATTATGTGCTATACCCCATATAATTAACATATAATTCTAATCTGGAATGTTACTATTACATTTTATGCATCCCTGGGAATTCCTGTTTGCTATGTTTTCAAGCAGAATGGTCTAATGGCATTTTTAATCATGGAACTCTGCAAGCTTGCTTTAAAAAGAAAAAAAAGATGGCAACAATTTCTGATTATTTTCCTGTAATCTGTGCAATTTCATTTCTGAATTACGGGTTTTTTTTTGCTTCAGAATAATAGAGTTGGAAGGGACCTTGGAGGTCTTCTAGTCCAACCCCCTGCTCAAGCAGGACACCCTATATACCATTTCAATTTCCATTTAATACACAGAAGAATTAATTAATCAAAGGAGACTCAGTGTGGTATAGGGATCAGCAAAGTGTCACAGATAATAGTCACCTTCAGCTCACTGAACTAGTTAGTCTCCTTCAGCTGTTCTCATCTCAAAGGGCTTTTGTAGGTTTTCACAGGTATACGTATTCGGATCTTTTCCCATGTAAGGTTGAGAGTATCTTGGCAACATTTCAATGAGGTCTCATTCGTCACCTTCAGGCTGGTGCTTATGGCTTCATGCTTGTGCAAGCAAAGCGTGGTCGGAGTTGCCATCTCTCTATAAATACTGGTGGGGAGGTGGGGAGTGTTGGCTTTGTTGCTGTAAGCAGGTTGGTTAGCTGTGTGGTTGCATCTTGATTGATAGGTGGAGTGGATATTTGCAGATTAGTCGGCTGTTTCGTAGCATCCTGTGTGGGTGTGGTCCTAGTTGTGTGCCCATTAGTTTTCTGTGTTGTAACGACCTGGGTAATGGGCTGTGTGGAAATGCCCTGAGTTCTGGGAATGTGACCTCCTGGGTCTTGTGTTGTAACATCCTGGATGGTTGGTTGTGTTGTAACATCCTGAGCTTTGGTGTTATGGCCGCTTGAGTTCTGTGATGTAATGTCCTGAGCAGATGGCTATGATGCAGCATCCTGGATTCTGGTTCAGAACCAAGGGGTCTATGAAATACCATGTAAAATCTGCCCAGGCACATACATTGGACAAACTAATAGGAGAATAAATGCACGCATCGCAGAACAGAAGAACACAGTCAGAAAAGAAGAAAAAACTTCCTCCCTTTTCCAGCACCTTAAAACCACAGGACATGAAATTGATTTTGAAGGAACCAAATTAATCTCCAAAACTGAACACTACAAGAGAATAATTATGGAAGCCCTCAAAATAGAGAAACACCCCCCACAACATGAACAAATGTGACAATACCTCCCACCTACCAGACATCTGGAAACTAGCCCTAGTCAACGAACGAGTCCCAGACACGAAAATTGACATCGGACCCAGGATAACACATGATGCCACCACAAATCATCCTCACCAGATTCAAACCCAAACCCATTCCACAGACAAAATACAACCACCATCCAGGAGCCAGACCATGCTGGCACCAGCGGCTGCTCCCCCCCCCACCCCCGATCCCCACACATAGCAAACTGACACACACCATGAACACATGACAAGACTTCAAACTCGGAGCCAAACCAAAACCCGGGATGCTGCATCACAGCCATCTGCTCAGGACATTACATCACAGAACTCAAGAGGCCACAACACCAAAGCTCAGGATGTTACAATACAATCAACCACCCAGGATATTATAGCACAAGACCCAGGAGGTCACTTTCCCAGAATTCAGGACGTTTCCACACAGCCCATTACCCAGGTCATTACAACACAGAAGAGTAATGGACACACAACTAGGACCACATCCACACAGGATGCTGCAAAACAGCCAACTAATCTGCAAATATCCACTCCACCTATCAATCAAGATGCAACCACACAGCCAGTCACACCACTTACAGCAACAAAGCCAACACTCCCCACCTCCTCACCAGTATTTATATAGAGACGGCAGCTCCGACCATGCTTTGCTCGCACAAGCAGATAAGTGAGGCCTATAAAGTTTATTGTCATGGTACGTATATACACAGTATACCCATACAACGAAATTCACATAACACCCAGACACCAAGACCAACACACATAACAATCCCACACACACACACACCAAAAATTCTCCACCCCTAAACCATCCGAGCATCCACACAGCAGACCAAGTAATGCTGTCCAACAGCTCACTGATGGTGACCCTTTAGTTCATTGTTGAGTGCAATTATAGCTCTGGGATAAAAACTATTCAGAAGACATAAATACAGGATATACAGCTAACACACTAAATTAATACAAGATAGGAATTGCAAAGCATATCAAGCCATAAAAGTCTAACCTTAACTTTAGCATGATGCATAAACGTAACTAGTTGGTTCTTAACTAGCCTTGTTGACTCTGTGGCATCCGAATAATTCCTGGCATGAGGACAGAGAGAGAGACCAAGAATCACACTAAACCAAAGAAGGCCTTAAGACCTGCATAATTCTATTATCTACTGATAAACAATACATCAAAGTGGCCCCTTTTTGATCAAGGGAACCACTCTGATTATATCTGGGAAATACAGAAAATGGAAGATGGGCCAGCATCCATCATACAGTGGATCATTGTCATCAACCTGAATTTGTAACAGTAATGAGAGATTCTAAGAAGGGTTTTCTCTTAAACTAAACGCTTTAGTTCCATTAAAATCCCCATGAGGGCTACCTCACTTTCGCTAATTACTTTTTTAATTAATTGCAACTGTATACATTTAAAAAACCAAGAAAAGACAGGCTATATTCAGTCTACTAGGTCCTGATAGGAGCTGTGTTGGTGCAGTGATTAGAATGCAGTATTGCAGGCTAATTTCGCTGACTGCCAGGAGTTTGATCCTGACAGACACAAGGTTGACTCAGCCTTCCATCCTTCTGAGGTTGGTAAAATGAGGACCCAGATTTTTGGGGGCAATAGGTTGACTCTGTAAACCACTTAGAGAGGGCTGTAAAAGCACTATGAAGCAGTATATAAGTCTAAGTGCTCTTGCTCTTGCTATTTGTTTGGCCATGACTTATTGAATAAACACCATCTGACTACTTGATATATGATAAATTCTCAGACATGATTAAAACAGCTATAATTGCTGCGTGAGCTCAACACAGACCTTCTAGAACCAAATAACATTCTCAGCCTATGTCAATCATGAGGTGGTTGGACAACAAATCATCTTCCAAGGATGATTTCTTTTTGAATCTTTTCAGAAAATCTAATACATACAGAAAGTTCTTTCAAGGAGCCGACTCTTACAGATAAAGGGTCTTTGAGCTAAAAGGGATTTCTAATAATGTCCCTTAAACATTTAGTGTATCAACAGCAATACAGCAGCAGCAATAAAATCTTACAGAATGTAATGAAAGTAACCTTCAAATACTGAACTAAACTTCAGATTAGGCTTAATGCTTTGGTTCACTAGTGTCCCTGAACATGTAAATTAAAAGCCCATTGATTAAAATCCATCTTCTCCAGTCTCACTGGAATTAACTGTACTTTCATTTTGCTCACCAGGATGTATTTATCTTTAAACACAGCATTCAAGTTTGAGCTAGATATTTGTTGTGTTCTGCTAACAACCTTTAGAAAGCAGACTGATTAAGCAAAGATGCTTTTGCTTGTTGGTTTAACAACACAAATTATGTTATCTGACTCAAAAGTGAAGTGTTATTTTGTTCCCAGTGTCAGTTTTCAAAGAGATATTATCTCTACCACTTAACACTGATGACATTGTCCTGTTTTGTTTCTTCTGTGCTCAGATCGGACTAAAATATCTATTGACAACCCTTGGGAATTGTCAGCAAGATGAACCTCAGTGCATTCATTACTTGAAAGGTAAAGTTATAGTGCTGTGGGTTTTTAAAAGCCAAGCTTTATCCATGATAAATTTTCAAGCAAAGATAAAACACAAACTGTTACTAATACCTGGACATCTTCATTGCACAGTTTGGCAAATAGAAATCTATCAAGTTGATAAATGAAAAGTTTTTATTAATTTGGAGACTATTTCAAAGCATTTTGCTACCAAACACAAAGTACAGGATGATTTTCTCTCCCATCGCCTGCACAAAAGAATTGATAGTTAAATTTTACTTTGAGTCCAGATTATATCTTACAGCAGTAAGATACACAAGTGCCAGCACATGAATGGTGTTCTATCGGTCCATAAATACAAATCTCAAAAGTAGAATACCAGGATGTGGAGAAGAAAGACATAAGCATGGTCCACAGAGATATGTAGAGGATTACAGTAGTATAATCAACAGCATGACAAATAAGAGAAGTTCAAAGAAATGTTGTATCTAGTTCCAGTTTTGACTTCCTTTGTTGCTTTTTCAAGGCCCTGAAGCTTTTTGTCTTTCGTCCATCTGGGGATTATTAATGTTTGCTTTCTTAGCTTTGAAGTTTGCTTGCAATCCAACCTTTCTTCTCCTATTTGGAAGAAGTGGTGCTAGCTAGGTTTCAGTGATTGTGGTTCAGAATTGGAAGTCAAACATGAAGCATAGATGAGATATGGAGGGAACTGGACTGCATCAAATTCTAACAACTCCAGATTTAACACTACAGAGGAATCTGGGTTCAAAACCATCCTGGCATTGAATATGATGTTTTGGTCTTAAAAAAATCAGACTACCACTAGATGGGAGCAAAAAGATAGGCAAAAGTATAACTGCTTGTAATATCTAATAGTCACTTGAAATTTAGTAGCCCAGTTCTGCTGGGTTCCAGCATCTTAATGGCAATCTTGAAGATTAAGGTAAAATATGTAATGTCTGATACAAATTTTGCTCTTTTATCACATCTTCATATTCCAAGGACATGGGCTTCTTCAAATTCACCATCAGTCTTGCTGGCTGCATTTTTGACTGGAAAAGTTAGACTGGAAAATGAAAACAATTAGCATGAAACCTTACTAAGCAAACCATTCCAAATACCAATTTTAGTAGCTGGGAATAAAGGAAGGAAGGAAGGAAGGAAGGAAGGAAGGAAGGAAGGAAGGAAGGAAGGAAGGAAGGAAGGAAGGAAGGAATCTAATGAACTAAATTAACTATAAATCAAGTATAATCTGCATTCAGCACATTAGAAAGTTTTATTTCCTAGATCTAAGACCAATTGATTGTGAAGAGGACAACTATACTATGAAAAAATCCAGTAGAATAGTAGGACTCTAGTCATACTCTAGTTTTTAATTTAGCATAGCAGCAAGTTTTGTCAAGGCTTGTTTCTAACTGTAGCATAATACTATCACTTTATTAATAAGACATGTGTTTTGTTGCAGTCTCTTCTAAAGAGTATCTGTCCCACTCTCATCTTTTGTCAATTCTTTGCAGCACAATTTAATAATTCTCCTTCCTTGGGGCATTACAACTATTTTACAGTGGTGTTTCAGCTTCCTGATAAGGCTCTTGATTAATCAGTCTGGGGAAAACGCAGATAGTTCTATTATGAAGCTTAATTAAAAGACAGAAATTAAAAAATGTATTGAAGGAAAGATGTTGCAGTAAAGATGGAGTTTGTTTTTACCTTCATTTAAATGTGTGTGTGTGTGTGTGTGTGTGTGTGTGTGTGTGTGTGTGAATACATGGGTTTCCAATGAATATACGCATTACATATTTTTTTAAAAGGATCATTGTTTGGATTTCTTGCACATTGTGCTTCATATTTTTTTATAATTCCAAGCACAACTTCAAAATGACATGTGAAACCAAACTTTTTATTATTGTTTGTTGTTGTCCTCAAATCCCTTTGCAGTTTTACTGCTGAATTTCAATTAGAGATGAAATATAAAGATGTGCAAATCAGATCTGATCTAATTCAAATTACCAACTCAATTCCAAAAGCAAAGTTGATTGGATTCACTTTAAAATCTGAAGGCTGGAAACTTAATCTTCTCCAATTTGGATCTGCAAATCCATCAGGAAGTGTCCAGTCCTGATTCCCAAGAGTAGCCTTGAACTTCCCAAATGCTTTCCCATCATCTAAATATACATTTTGTCTTTTTGTCCTCATGCATCTAGCCATATATGATGCCCTCCAGTGGTATGAGGGGAAAATAATAATTTATAATTTAAGTCAACAGGGATACGTTCACTTTTCCATGTTCTGAGCTTGAGTTTCCCATGAGTGATTGATGGAATGGTTGCCTCATCCCTCTTCCTCCTCTGATTATGACTGATAGACCAGAGGCATGTTCCTTGCTCCATAATTCACCATAGTCTGTTGACAGAATATCAGGTTTGCTATTCACTTTTCATATTAATAGAGTTGATATAAGAATTCAAGCTACATTCAAGATAGAAAAAGAAATGGAAGCAGTACATGATCACAAGTCTGTTTCAGAGCAGAGGTGTATACAATATTTAAAAAATAGAGCAAGTGGAAGTGCATTTTGTGATAATGTTCTACAGCAAAAAGTACTGTAGTTCTATAGTATAAAACTTGTTTTTCTTCACTATCATTGTACCATATTGGATCTAGTTTGTGTGTGTGTATGTATGTATGTATGTGTATGTGTGAGAGAGAGATACAGAGAGAGAGAGAGAGAGAGAGAAACAGATAGACAGACAGAGACAGAGAAAGAGAGACAGAGAGAAATTTAAATTTAAAGAAAGAAAAGAGAATAGAGAGTACAAAGTGCAAGGAAAAAGAAAAGTAGAAAGTAAGAATATAATTAAGAATGAAAAAAGAAATATATATATATGAAGAAGCAACTTCTAAAATATGGCAGATATAACAAAGGGAAAAAAGGCCCTTTTTCACTCAGATTTTTTTTCAGTATCTTGGTATAAGAAGCCACAGAAATAATAGCCCCCAAAAAAGCTTACTCAGGTATATCCAACAGGCATTAGTCTTCTAATCTTCCACTAATTACATGGGAGAGGGGGCTAGAAATCCAGTTCTTAATATATAGAAGTTTTGAAATCATATTTATTAGGTTCATAAACATGCATTGAATAAAGCAGAAACAGCAGTTGCAAAACAGTCTAATTTATGCCTCATATTCATAACTGTAATCGTAATGGGCTATTTTCTGCTGTTGG
This sequence comes from Ahaetulla prasina, assembly GCF_028640845.1. NCBI lineage: Eukaryota > Metazoa > Chordata > Lepidosauria > Squamata > Colubridae > Ahaetulla > Ahaetulla prasina. The sequence continues at coordinate 29,355,069 of NC_080547.1, read as the reverse complement.
CTTTTATAGCTCTGATCAATGGTCTCCTTAGGGCTATTGAAAGAAGTCAACCTTTAAGTACACAAGACCTTCATATTAGAAAAGATAATATATGCCTTAACTGGGCTAACTGAGGAGATGTCATTTTTTTTTTTTTTTTGGCTATCTATTTCAATGAGATGAACAATAAATTAGTCTGTGATTTGTGGCAGTGGCACTGTCAGGACAGACAAAATTGTGTGGAAATCAGTCTAGGGTTGTTGCTGCTGTTGTTGTTTTTCAGAAACACCCCCCTCCCATGGCTTACCTATTTTGAAATGTATGTATACAGTTGTATGGGGGGAAATGTTCCTTTTTGGATTTTTGTGGTTATTTCTTTCTTTGTTGCTTTGTTTGTTGCTTGCTCCAATTGACTCAAGGCAGTTCGCAATATAACGAACAGAATCAAAAATGAAATAACCCAATGCAAGATACATATACAATACAGTAATCCAGCAATCAACAAAGGCAAATCTACAAAATATTTGTTACGGTTCCATACACTATTATTCCAAGGCCTTGGAGAAGATCCAATTCTTGAAGACTTTCTATGATCCCATTAGGTTAGAGTGTCACCAATCTCAGAGGGAAGGTAGCTCAACGTATTTTCCTGGTAAAATATTTATAAACCTTTGCGACCGAATGTTATCAGAGTTCAAAATGGTGTTTCTGATCTATAAAAATGGTCTTAGAACAAATAATAAAGGAGTCCCTGTAGATTCTACTCTGCTAGTCATTGCCTACTACTATAATACTTTTTTCAGTACTAAAGAAATGGTTGAGGATGTATGTCATCTTCCAGTATACCAAAGTAACTATCCATTTAGATCAGTAAATGGTCAGATTACTTTAGTCTGTGGAGATTCTCAGTGATCCAGGTCATGGTTTCTCAAAGGTGCTTTCTTCAAAAGGCAATTGGACTTTGTTTTTTTCCTTGAAGATGTCTCACTTTGCATGAAAGAAGTTTCTTCAGTTCTAACAGAGTGGTAGATTATATTCCTTTGGGTCATCTGATTGTGCACTCTGGTGTTAGCAAAGAGTGCTAATGACCAGATGACTGCAAGGAATATGAACTCTATAAACACATACTCCTTCCATGGTGCCTGGCCAGGGCTCTGCTCATTACCCAGGTAGATAATAAAGTTGGTTCTTAAGCTAGAAAACCTTCCTCGAACAAAAAATAGGAGTTGCTTATATGCCTACAGCTGAGGCTGGAAAGCTTGTTGATATATTGGTACAAAAATAGGAAAACAAACTTCAAGTCTTGCTGCCAGATCTGTTTACTTCCTGGGTTAGGAATTTCATGTTGAATGTTATTATGAGTTCTTGGACTTCAGGGAGAATATACTTTTCAAGGATTCTTAACATCTTGAATACAGGTAGTCCCAGTGGTGAAATTCAAAAAAATTCCCTACCAATTCTGTGGGTGTGGCTTGGTGGGCATGTGATTAGGTGGGTGTGGCTTGGTGGGCATATGACTGGGCAGGCGTGGCTTGGTGGTCATGTGACCGGGTGGGCATGACTGCACAACTGACAACTGTAAAAGCAGCTGGACTTCACACAAAATGGCCCCTGCAACAAGAGGTATCTCACAGACAATCAGGCACAGCTGATTGGTAGTAAAAAAATGCTTAAAAAAAGTTCTGGGGATTGCCCGGCACAGCTGATTGTCCCACAGCTAATGGTCTGAACTTTTTTTTTTTTACTTTTTAAAGCATTTTTTTTACTACCGATTCAGGTGAATAGGTAGTAAAAAAATGCTAAAAAAAAGTTTTTAAAAGTTCCAACGATCATGCAGCACAGCTGATCGTCACACTTTTTAAAACATTTTTTTACTACCGGTTTGGGCGAATGGTAGAATTTTTTACTACTGGTTCGGGCAAACCAGCCTGAACCAGTAGCATTTCACCCCTGGGTAGTACTCAACTTACAACCAGAATTGAGTCTAAAATTTATATTGTTGTGAGACATTTGTTAAGTGAGTTTTGCCACATTTTATGACCTTTCTTCCACAGTTGTTAAGTGAATCACTTCAGCTGATAAGTTAGTAACCTCTTTGTTAAGTGAGTCTGGCTTACACATTGACTTTGCTTGTCAAAACATTGCAAAACATGACCATAGGACACAGCAATGGTCATAAGTATGAACCAGTTTCCAATCATCTGAATTTTGATCACATGATCATGAGCATGCTACAAAGGTTGTAACTGTGAAAAATGGTCATAAGTTACTTTTTTCAGTGCTGTTGTAATTTTGAACAGACACTAAATGAACTGTTGTAAGTCAATGACTACCTGTAGTTCAGGTTTGCTTTTTGTTACTCACTAGCCAGCTCCCATCTCTCTGTCTGCAAGGGGGTTCTGCCACAAACACCAAAACCAGATCAAACATTCATGAACGGAAGGTGATTGTGGCACATGCATTGAAAAGAGTAAATTCCATTCTACTCCCTGCAAAAGAAAGTTCCAAGACAATATCCTTAGGGTTAGAGCTGGGTTCATAAATGCATTCAGCACCAGCACCATATGGTTATAAATCCCACTCACAGTTAATTATTTTTCCATAGCTTCATGAATAAAAAACAATTTCCAAATTTTTTTGAGGCCCAACATAGGATATTTTTCACATTTATTTTCTATAATGCATAGTTGATTGTTTCATAGCTGTAATCAATGCAGACCACTCTTATCATGATACATCAATAACATATTTTTTAAAAAGAAAAATGTTAATGTTTTGTCAGAGCTTTTAAAGATTTTGTTTTAGAAAGAATTTTTGGTTATGTTTTAAATACAGTCCTTGACTTACAACAGTTCATTTAGTGATCGTTCGAAGTTACAGCAGCACTGAAAAAAGTAACTTACGATCATTTTTCACACTTACGACTGTTGCAGCATCCCCATGGTCACATGATTTGGATGCCATTTGGATGCTTGACAACTGTTTCATATTTATGATGGTTGCAGTATCCCAGGGTCACGTGACCACCTTTTGCGACCTTCTGACAAGCAAAATCAATGAGGAAGCCAGATTCACTTAACAACCATGTTACTAATTTAATAACTACAGTGATTCACTCAACAAATGTAACAAGAAAAGTTGTAAAATGGGGCAAAACAAATTTGTCACTTAGCAACATAAATTCTGGGCTCAATTGTAGTTTTAAGTTGTGGGTTACCTGAATGTTCAATTTAATTATACATTTACACAAATCCACAAGAAAAGTGATAATAGACATAGCATATTGATAAAGGTAGACAGAGAGATAAAGGGAAGTCAGTAGTATCAAATGGCAGCCAATTGAAGCCCTCTACCCACCCATTTTCATAAAAACGAATAAAACTTTAATTGTCCCACTTGATGCTATTGCCCGCAGCCTCAACAGACAACCATTCAGTTCAGCACACAGCCAATTGTGAAAATGCACGTTCTCATGTTTTGAAACAGAAGGGGAAGGCAGCATAAAGATTGGTAAAGCAGCCAACTTAGTTCCCCCTCCCAATTCTCAATTATGTGAGTTTTCTAGGTCTTGATGACACCTTTAATTATAAATGCACTATATAAATCATGGACAATAGCAAACAGCTTCCAGCATAAATGCTGAGCTGCTTTAAATATTCACAGCACAGGTTTGATACCTTGGAGAATTAATCAAACTGTCAGGCCTTTAGACCAAGCACTGCTGCAAATACTAGCTACCGTGCCGTTGTTACTTAGCAACCATAACTGAATTGGTTAAGGCAGAAAATGCTGTCATTTTCCTATTTGTGCAAGGAAAAAAAAATATTTACAATGTTGTGCATGTATGTGTGAGAGAGTAGAAGGAGAAGGGAGGAAGAGATTCATTTTTCAAAAATGATATCTTTTGTAGGTTGTAATGCTTCTGCTTTGTGCCATACAAAATGACTTTCCTATGGACCTATTTGAATAAAAATGCCAAATATGAAAGCTCTACAATATGTATGGCACAATCAGCAGCAATTAACCTGGAGCAGGTTGAAAGGCTCTCAGTCTGGAGTATGAGACAGATTTTGTACCTTTTATTAAAAAGAAAAAGCTCAGACGAATCCCACTGAGTAAAAATGATCAATAGCAAAGGAGGCAGCAGGATGGTGGTTTCTGAGTTTACAGCACTTTAGTAATAAAACAGTTCCTGGGATTGTACTATGTGCCCCTTCATCCAATTTGCTAATGAGATGATGACAATGAAAGGTATCAAAGTTATATACAAAGCTGTTTTACAGTTTTACATTCAGTTGTTCACCTTTCATCATCATAAACTAGCCACATGACAAACAGATTCTCATATATAGAGGCAGAAGCCTTTCTCAGGCCTCATAGTTTGTTGCTACAAGAAATAGGAGCTATTCTGACAGCAAAATTAGTATGTGACTAATGTAGGCTGTCCCAGGTCACTTATGAGATGGGTTTGACTGACTGATTGATTAATTGAAATAGATGGTAGAGAGACAGATAAACAGATGTAGGTGTTGTGGTCTGCCAGCAGCCTGTGGACCTGGCAGCAGAGTCGGACAGTGAGGAGGCTGGGGAGGACAACAGGCCAATCCTGGAGTCAAGGGAAGGCCTGGACAAAGGCTTTGGGGCCAGGGCCATCTAGGAGTGATGCATGGACTCTGGAGCCTCCAGAAGCGGACAGCAGAGAGGCAAAGGAACAGAAGGAACCTGTTCCTAGTGCACACGAAAAGAGCTGCCAGAAGGCAAGAGCAGCTGAAGCAAAAAGGATGACTCAGGAGTAAGACCAGAAGATGATTGGCCACTCCCATAAGACTTAAAAGAGCAGCAATGAGCCGTTGGGTTCTTTTTAGAAAAGCAGCGTTGATTCCAGTGCTTCTTGTCAGTGTCTCTTGAACTTTGTGGGGGTTTTGCCAATAAAAGCCTTTGTCAGGTTGCCAAAGACAACAAAGGTTGGTGATAAAGCCGAAGGACTGTTTATGAAGAATTTGTTTTGGACTAAGCTGAGAATGAATTAATTCTCAGCTGCTTTAGTAAAATAAGTTTGTTCAGGACTAATTGTGTTTGGTAATCACTACTTGGGCCTCGGTCACAACAGTAGGTAGATAAGTAGTCAAATAAGTAGATAAATAAGTAGGAAGATTGGGGGGAGGGGGGAGGGAGGGAGCGAGGGAGGGATAGATACTCAGATTTCGCATTAGCTTTTCCAGAAAGATTACTCTTTCAGAGAGAATACCAGCATTTTCAGATATGGCTTCTGGCTGTCATGTCAAAGTATTAATCAACTGTCAAATACCTGAAAGACACTAGATTATGGAACATCCACCTCTTCTTCAGAATTGCTTCCAGGGTGAACAGAGCAGCCTAGATTGTTTTCTGCTGCCAGTATTTTGGGATCAAGCCATTACATCCTTGGATTTATGACTAAATAGTAGTTATAGCTGGCAGAATCATGAAGAAAACATCAGAGATTTCTTGACAAGAATTTGATCACCAATCAACCTTGGTTAATGTTGTGTGCATCTAAGATTGGGACAATCTGAGTATTGTTAAATAAAGAAAAAATGTAGCTTATAGGTGAGGAGGCTGTCCAGTAGAGATGATTTAATAGAGAGTAAAACTTGTTAAAAGCCCTCACTCACATGTTTCAATGCCTCTTTCTGTTCTCTAGTGTCTTATTTCAGGAATGTCAACATAGACCAAATGTCAGTTTGTGATATAATTGAGTAAATGGCGAAGTCCAATTGCTGTGGTTGCAAGTAGCGTGCTCCCTTTCATTTAGTTTGCTTTAGCACTGCCATGAATTTCAAGACAATACTTAACAGTAGAAGTTTTTTTTTTATTTTTCCACCTGCCATATCATATAAATGCCTTAGTATTTATGGAGAAATAAAAATTATAATGCTTTTGGGTCCAGCCATTCTGAATTGGCCTACCTGTTACAAAGTGTCAGGGTTCCAAGTAATATTCCCATAGCAAACAAAACTCCGAGGCAGGTAGATTCCTCAAAGAATAGTTTTATTGGATATATCATATTGGCACAATCCTGGTGAAAACCGATTCTGAAGGTTCCCATGGTTTTCACCTATTTAAAAGTAAAAAATTTTCGCCTTCCCCAAATAATCAGTCACATGCTCCAATCAGGATGCCATCCGATTGCCTGGTAATTCCTCCCCTCTCTCTGACCAGGTGTGAGAATGTCCTTGGTTCCCAGGAGAAAGTATTTTGTTTTGGCTACAAAACACCAGCTATCTCTATTCCCCCCTCCCTATCCCTCAGCTCCAGTATGGCAACACTGAAGCTTCAAGATGATTTTGGTCAGGTCATCTTCATGGTTGACAGGCAATACTTAAACCTGAACTTAAATAATATGCTTTTTAGTGAGGGTCACCTTTATATAACTCTTTTACATGAAAATATCACCAGATTAGTGTTAGATATTTATTAAGGCAAACTAAACATAGCCAATCAAGTAAAATAAGGAAATAGATTCTCTGTGACACACTAAATCACAAAGGAGGAAAAAGATAGTTACATTTGAAGAAACTAATTTCTTCAAATAAACAATTTTATGTTCATTGGCGCTCAGACCAAGGAAAATTAAGTAATCCTGTCATTCACACTGCTTGAGCTATAGGAAACTATTGATTCTGATTCCTGATTTAGCTTTCCCCCCCCCCACATCAAGACATTCCTACATTTCTATAGTATGTTAAGATGGTTTAAAAGTCAACAGTTAACAATTAATATAATCATTAATCAGAAATGCAAAGCAACAACAACAAAAAAGATGTACAATTTATAGATACATATTTTTGTAACACATTCCCTACATTTACTTTAATTAAAATAATCAAGTTAAGATATACCAGCATCATAATCATTTGTTGAGTTTGATAGACCCTTATGTAAAACTGTGATCTAGCTGAGATTTTATCTGAGATCAAATAAAAGAAAAGATAAAGTTCTTCACTTTACTGTCGGAATCTTCACACCTGGAATATTTACTAAAAAGGAGCATTTCTTGCTAAAAAAATAAATAAAACAATGTAGCCTACTGCCCAAGCCAACAAGGAGATGCAGCCAAACTCTATTTTCAAACAGATGGAAAGAACATTAAAATAGTGAACACCTTTCTCTGGTTAAGGGTGATGAGATTTAAAATGCAATTTTTACTGTACAATTTCTCACTGACTTCAAGATTAGGGTAACTAGAAATTAGATTTAAATTCTTCTGTAAATTTATTTGGATAAACTGTTGCCTGGTTTTGTAAAAAGCAAAGATGACTTCAAATTCTGGAACACATCTACATTAACATATATCACTTAAGAATTATGAATAATTAACACAGCAGGACCCCTCCCCACCTCAAATCCTATATTTATTTTTGCCTCTTTAAAAAAAATCATACGCTTCTGTCAATGTTGGCTAAAGTTTGGTTGTTTTAGAATTATTTAGAACTTCACTTAACACTATTTTTAAAGTATGGTTATTGTTATAAAGGTGTACAGGTTGCTGATTTTCTTTTTAACCTGTACAGATCATTTAATAATTTGGAAGCTGTTTGTCCATCTTTTCTGTTAGCGAAAGAAACAGCTCCTCCTGAGCAATTTTCTTGAAATTTAATTGATGTTTAGGAAGCCTAGGAGGCTACAGACACCTGGTGGTAGAATGAGAGGCAAGAGAATCTGACACATCCTTCTCTCACACATAAACATATTTTGCCAAGGAAGTATTCTCCTTTAGGGAAAAAAGGGCAGAGTAATCTATTTCTGACAGACTACATAAGAGAGCACAATAATGTTGTTTAGCATAGCTCTAATAAAGTTCATTCATGTTCCAATCTTTCTTATTCTATAGTCCTCACAACTTTTTCTCTTTAAGGTCTTTTATGCCTGCTCCATTTACCCTTACTCTCATCAAGCTCTTCAGAATCTCCTCAGGTCTGCAGGAGAAAGAGAAAAGACTTTCAGATCTCAAGATGGATGTGACTTGCCAACAATTTTGTATCTGAGCAATTCATTCAAGCAAACACATTTTGCCTGCTGAAAGAGGAGGGTTTGACCTCTCTTTGCACCATTTGCAACACTGTCTGTTGAAATATTTGCCTGTGGCCATGAGTTAAAAGTAATTGTGGCACTGAAAATTTGATGAAAGCTGGTGGAAGGAATTACTTTGACATTGTTCAGTATCACATAAACATATTTTGCCAAGGAAGTATTCTCCTTTAGGGAAAAAAGGGCAGAGTAATCTATTTCTGACAGACTACATAAGAGAGCACAATAATGTTGTTTAGCATAGCTCTAATAAAGTTCATTCATGTTCCAATCTTTCTTATTCTATAGTCCTCACAACTTTTTCTCTTTAAGGTCTTTTATGCCTGCTCCATTTACCCTTACTCTCATCAAGCTCTTCAGAATCTCCTCAGGTCTGCAGGAGAAAGAGAAAAGACTTTCAGATCTCAAGATGGATGTGACTTGCCAACAATTTTGTATCTGAGCAATTCATTCAAGCAAACACATTTTGCCTGCTGAAAGAGGAGGGTTTGACCTCTCTTTGCACCATTTGCAACACTGTCTGTTGAAATATTTGCCTGTGGCCATGAGTTAAAAGTAATTGTGGCACTGAAAATTTGATGAAAGCTGGTGGAAGGAATTACTTTGACATTGTTCAGTATCACATAAACAAGGGTGAGGTCCCACAATGGATAAAATAATTATGTCGAAGGGGAAAAGCAACCCTCAGAATGCCTATACTCTTAAACCAGCTTGTTTAAATTAACCTTCTGTACAGTATATAAAAAGTAGTCCAAAAACTTTTGTCAAACTGTTTAATTTATCAAAAGGAAACCAAGAACATTTGAGATTTCATTCCCAAAACAAAAACAGAAATTTCTGCTTTCAATTTGTGACACTGGAATGACTAAATGTGATAAATTAGCTATTGTGTTAAGCAGTGGTGGGTTTCAATTTTTTTTGCTACTGATTCAGTGGGCATGGTTAGGTGAGCATGGCCAACTGGATGTCATTCATGCCCACGCCCACTCAGTCACATGACCCCCCACCTAGCCATGCCCACAGGAAAAGGTAGGAATTTTTTTGGAATTTCCACCTATCTATCCCCACCCTCACTTCACCAGTCATCACTGTTTCCCCTCCTTTAGTAGCCCTGGCCCTAGCCCCGCTTCCTCCCCCATCACCACCTCTTTGTTCAGGCTGCTTACCTTCTGCGGCGGCTGGTCCAGAGTCTGGAAGGCAAGCTGACCAGAGTTTTCAGTGGCCCCCAGCCAGCTGCCACTGCTGCAAAGTGGCTGGCAAAGAAGCCTCCCAGCTGCCGCCTTTTTGAGAGCTGCTTTATGGCTGCGGTGGCTGGCTACAGGCCACCGAAAAGTACCGGAGGTTGCAGAAAAAGCTGCTGCTGTTGCCGCCATGTTCTTTGTGCATGTGCATCCCATTGGACTTGCAAGGCAATGGGATGCACATACGCAAAGAGCATAGCGGTGACGAACATGGTGGGTGGCGAGTTAGTGGTGACCGGGGGACCAGTTCGGGGGCATAGCCAGCCAGCCGTTGCTACTGGTTCTGCGCCCTTGGCCAAATTTCCAACAATGGTTCATGCAGATTGGTGCAAATACTACTCTGGTGTTAGGCCATGATCAAATACTTATTTTGATCAAGAATGGTTATGTATAATTATCAGCCTATCTTTTGAATCAACACAAGATCCATCTAACTGAAATGATAGGAGTAATAATTTAATTCAACTTTTTAAAAGACTCTGGTCTGATGATGTGCTTGACCCCACTCTCAGGGTTAGCCTGGTTATCTCCTACATTCTCCTGGAGAAGAAGACCAAATGTCTCATGAATGAAGGTGAATATATGTGTCCTAGGATAATGTTGCAGAATCCATTCTGGATCAATCATCAAGTCTAGAAGTTTAGTCTTCTGAGCTTACAGACTCATGCTGAACTCCATTCTCAGGGAACTTTTCTCTAGCAGAATGTGTATTTTGGATTATTCTGTGTGGTATTTATATGGTACCTGTTGTGTGTGTGGCTTTTTAGACATTGATTGGGGTGTTAGAAACTTAATAGCCAGTCATCAGAGTGGAGAATGTTCACTGAGGTTGGCCTCCAGCATGAATCTGAAAGCTTGGAAGACTAAATGTCTAGTCCTGATGACTGACCAGATTGGATCCTGCAAGACTAAATGTGGTATTTAGATCATGACTAATCCTTCTTTACTTCTCCTTCTCCTTCTCTCTCTCTCTCTCTCTCTCTCATAAAAATAAATTAAAACTTTAAATAAAAAATATGAAACATTATTATACAATTAACACAGTTTTTAACATATTGTTAAATATAAACCACAAAGAAAAATAACATTACATCTTCTGAGTTCAGCAATATAATGTCATCTCAGAAATGGACAAAAAATAAATCCATTTCTTGAATCTATTCTTTAATATTTGGAATGTTGTTTTCTTTCTACCCATATAGGACAGTTCTCCTAGTCAATTGCCTAGTTCAACAGAGCTTGAATTTTTCATAAAATGTCAAATTCTGTATTTTTGGAATCCAGTTTAGCATCATGCATACATCTTCAACTTTATCTTTCCCCTTGCCATGTCCCTGACTATTAAACAACATGTTGCCAACCATTCATGTCAAAAAACAATAACGAAATCAACCAACAGAACCAATGGAGCTAAAATTGTTTTCCTAAGATATGAAACCCATTACCTGTCACTCCGCTGGCAGTCATGCTTGTCAATTTGCATCTGGACATCCCTGCAAGAATGACAGTTCCCATCTCAACTAATAGAAGCCAAAAATCTCCTGCCTTCCTCCCTTCTATTGGCTCTTAGCTGCTCAGAGCTGCTTCTTTCTGTCCACTTGATTTGAGAAGCTGCCAAGGAGGCAGTATTTGCCCACATAGCTTTAAACATCCCAATGCACTGTAAAAAGCTAAATGCATTTCTCCCCTTATGAAAATAAAGAACCACATTAGAGCTATTACTGCTATGAAGCATAATGCCAAACAAACTCCAAATGATTGCTAGGGGGTGTGGACAGAGATGAAATCAAGAAGCTTTTCAAAATCAGAACAGTATCCTGGAAGATTGTTTTGATTGCTTTTGCATGCTTCTCTGCTCATCCAAACAGAACATCTGTACAAAGACAACCATTGATAGATGAAAAAGCCAATTTGTGATTGCAAAGATGAATTGTATTGAAGTAACCATGCTTATATTAGAGTGGCAACTCCTAAAAAGGCCTAGACATATCTCTCCATCCTGAAACAATTCTGGGGAAAAAAATCTGCTCACATTGTCTTTATTTTCTCCTCCTGAAGTTACTGTATTAATTCAGGCTTTTAAATCAACATTACCGTGTTGGTTTAATATAATAAAAATATAAGACATAAAATATAAAAATATATATATTTTTGAATCCCAAAATAAGCGCTTGGTCTTATTTTCAGGTCTTAATATTTTGGGGCTCATGGAGCAAGATGGGTCTCCTCTTGCCTTCTTACCTGATTTCCAGCTCTGTCTCCCTAACCCTAACCACAGAAAATGGCAGGGACCAGCTGCGCATGCATTTAAATATTTTTGGGGAGGGCTTATTTTTTTGTGGGGGGGGGCGCTTATTTTAGCCCATGCACTTAAAAGTCCGATTAGGCTTATTATCAGGGGGTGTCTTATTTTCAGGGAAACAGGATATTATATTGTACCCATCTTTATCTTCCCAAATAGAAGTAAACAATACAGTTTGAAGAGGTGTTTCTCCATGCTACATTAGATATTAGTGAAGATGAAAAGATTAGTGGAATGTTTGCAGTCCTTCATGCATGGATAAGAAAGGGGCAAAGACTTGAAGAAACGATTTGCAGTGCATACCATCAGAAATATCACAGATGTTCGTGCTGCATGAAAAGGAAAACTAAGGAAAAGAGGAAAAATTGCATAATTTTATTGATCTTATTCATTTATTAACAGTCCACCTTTTGTACAAAATTTTTATTAAAGCAGATTCTAGTCTTCCTCATGAAACATTCAAAATCAATACAAAATTTTAACCTTTTCCCCTTCACACTCATTTCTTAATGAGAAAAGTGGATAGAAGTGGAAAAATCAACATTAAGCTACCACAGAATCATTATGTTTGCTAGAAACTCTATGGTCCAGTAATTAAGTCTACCCTAAAGGTGTGGTTTTTTTAGACAACTGGACTTTCTTTGTTTTTGCTTGAAGACATTTCGCTTCTCAGCCAAGAAGCTTCTTCAGTTCTGACTGAGGGTGGAGGATGGAATGATTTATATTCCTGGCTGTCATCTCGTTGTTAGCACTCTTTCTGAGAATTGTTGAGGCCACTTGGAGGTTTCTCTGTGTACTCAGGGTCACCTGTATAGTGTAATGGGTGTGGAACCTTCTTGAAACTGCTGAAAGAACTGTGTTGTAAACAAGAGATAGGTGATGGCTTATCCATCCTCTTCTATTGAGAGAGGGTTGTCCAATCTTAATGTAGCTGTCATCTTTGACCCCTCTTTCAAAGCAGCAATTACCTTTGTCCAGAATGTGGACTTTGCAATTTCCAAAACAGTGATCTTTGTCTTTCAAATGCAGACGGATTGCTGAACCTTGTCCTAATGGGTTTGGTCTCCTGTGTTGTGCCATGTATTTGTGAAGTGGTTGTTTTGAAATTTTTGAGAATTACATGGAGAGTTGCATGCCTTAAGTCATGCAACTTTGAGATAGCTAAAAGGGTTTTCATTTAAGGCAATAAAAATAGATTAAAATATAATCCCAAAATTATTTCAAAATGTTGGGTTTCAAAGCACATTCTCATTTTCTAGCCTGTTGATTTTGATACACAAGCAGCAAGGTGTTTTGGGGTTTTTTACAAAATGTATTCACCAAGTAAATGAGGTGCATCTCAAATATATTTTCCACACCCTTACAAGTTTGCCTATCATTTTATATCAGAAAAAAAATCCATTCCTTAGTGGGCCCTGCTAGGTAATTGTACTGCTACAAATCTTAGTTCTAATTGCCTAGGGGTTCATGTTCCAGTGTAGTGTATGATGTTCCAGTGTCTGCCACAAATAAATAGCATATAATCCATATTTTATTTGGTTGAATCAAGTAATTGGATTCAAAGCTACTTTCTTTGTAAATTCATGCAGTTGTTCTAAAGGTCTCTGCCTAAACTATTTAGAATTTAAACTCCAAAGCCAGCTGTGTTAAAACAAACAGAGCTTCAATGTTTTGAACCTCAGGATTTTCCAGCATTTTCTTAGTGTAGATGAACAGGTAGTTCATAGAAGTAACATAAATTGCAGCTGACTCAGGAAAAAAAAATCATATGGAACTATTGCAGTATTCTATAAGATTAAACATTGGATGGTATCTGCTGGGTTGCTTGGAGTATTCTTGAAAGCAAGAAATAAAAACCAGGTTTTTAGTGTCCTAAGCAATAGCTGCCATTCTTACAAGGTCCTGCCATCAAAAATAAAGAACAGGGTAATGGGATGTCATTACTTTAGAGTAACCCTCGAGAGGTTCATAAAGCAATTACTTTGACAGTTGATCTTGGTCCACTTTCTTTATGAAAACCTCTCAATAAAATGATAATGTAATATCATATGTCATGAAGAGTCATTAAATTAGAATTTTTCTGGCAGTACAATTAAGATATATAAGAAAGTTGCATTGAAACCCCAAGGAGGAAACCACTGCCCTATTTTATATCTTCTTTTTTAATTAAAATGATGAATCATTAATAGCATTGGATCTAGGCTACATTGCTACATTACACTACATATAGCCTACACTGGATTAAAAATAATAATTGTGGAGTATTTCTCTTACCATTAGGGAATCTGATGAGACTGTTGGAACAAAAGCTCTATTTAAACTTTTTTTAAAAATATTCTTCTTGCAAAATGCTTTGGAAATGTTCTTGTTGATGTGATTTCATTTGGAATGCTTTTTCCAAACATATTCTCAGTGGCCATCCACTGGAGAACAATTAATTCACTATAACAACAAGAACTTAGTCAAATGCATTATAGATGAATTGTTTATCTGAAACATGTTCAAATAATACCTGGCAAAATTCTGTTCTCTTATTCATTCTGAATCCTAAGGCTGTATCATTGGTCTCATGTGATGCAAAATAAGTGCCTTTTTTTACTACTTTGTTTAAATTCTGTCCTGTATTCAGTGATGTGGATGATATTATGCTGCATTTTAATTAAAAATAACTGGTTCTGTACTGAATTTATTCATCTGAGGAAAGTTGCAATTGGATTGCAGGAAGTTTGGCAAATGGAAAAAAAAAAGATTTTTACCCAGATAAACCTAGCATTTCAGTGTCCTGCTAAAGTGTAACTAGATTAGCCAATGATGGGATTGTTACCAAAAACAACAGCTATGGTGGCATAGTAGTTAGAATGCAGTATTGCAGGCTGACTCTGTCCACTGCCAGGAGTTCGATCCTGACTGGCTTAAGCCTTCCATCCTTCCAAGGTTGATAAAATGAGAACCCAGATTGTTGGGGGCAATAAGCTGTCTCTGTAAACTGCTTACAGAGGGCTGTAAAACACTGTTATATAACAAGTGGTATATAAATCTAAGTGATATTGCTATTATTATTGCTATTGCTAAAACAATGGCTTTTTATTTCAGCTTGTAGTGACCTATCTTGAAGCAACTCCATTTTCTTTATGCTGAAATAACTGAAATTTTATTCAAATATCACTAGCATACCAAACTTTCCTGAGGAAAGTTGTTACTGTAACACTAATTTACACTAATTTAGACACTAATTAAATTACACACTAATTTAGTTTGAGGCCTATTGCTGTCTCTTTTATATTTTAAATATAATGTTTCTATTACTGAGATGATTGCGAAGATTTCCTAATTTCAGTGGACCATCAGGTTTTGGTCCCTGGTTGCACTCTTTGCTTTAAGTGACAGCACCATATTCTTAACACTAAAAATTAGGGACATGTGACTCACCCAGGGGTATAATTTGAATGGTTGATCTGATGCATTGAATTGGTTCAATGATTCAATTTAAATACTTGACTCTGAAAAGATGATTCAACTAAATGGTCTTCAGATTAAAGTTTTGCACATCCTCCTGGAAATAAAGAGTGCTATTTATATACATTCTTTCTTCTTTTGAATACGAGTCTGAAATAATATTTATATTTGAAACATTGGGTCTTATTTTTGAAGTGTATATCAATGAACCAAATGTCAAGTTTAACAAAGGCTTTTCCCCAATTTATGTCACCCACATGTGCCAAACTTCCATCATAATGGCTGATTCAGCCTATCAAAATATATAAAATGGACCATCTCTTGATCTCAAGGAAACCATCAGGTTAATCTATGCAGAAGTTTAGTTCTGTTATTTTTCATTCCACAAGCCAAATATTCTTCTCAATATTTTTTCCTATAGGATAGTTTAGAATCCCTCAGAAGCTCTCAGCAAACCCACAGAGACCCCTCATCATGTATAATGCGTTATAATAGAACCTGATGCTAAACTAATCCTAATAATTTAGTCCCTGGGAGACTTTATCTATGTAAAAGGAAGGGAAGGGAAGGGATCCACAGGGTACAGAAAGGTTGTATGTCTACTTTGGCAGGAGAGGAGTGGGGAGGGGAGAGGAGAGAAGAGGAGAGGGGAGGATATCTCATCTAACAACTGGTGTTGCCTAAGGACTACAAAGGCATATCATCAATATAATGATGCTTATGATTAAGTGCAGCCTCTGGGAGCATTGAATATTTTGTAATAGGGGTGGCACATAAATGTGAATGTTACCTAATGAGAGATGTTGACATTCTATCAGCTGGGCAAGCAGACAACCATGTTCAGTTCCTTGCAAACTAGTTTCTCAGTGAATCACATTGCATTAAACACATGTCCACAGAGTGAAAAACTAACATTGCTTTCTTATTTTTATTGATTCCCAAAACCTATCCTTTCCAGATTTAAACAGCAGAGGGACACTGTTAGAATAGAACACTCAGTGGTAATGAACCCTTGTGGATTCAAACTTTGACATTTCCTGTTAAAAGTTCTCAAGCAGACTGCAGCTTTGGGAAATACCTTTCTCAGAAACCAGAAATAACTTTTGTCACTTGGACTAGGCACTTCTTGGTTTAGAAATGCAACTAGATATTTCTGAAACTAAGGGATGGTATAAATTAAATTCCCTGACTTTTTAAAATTTTAACTTTCCAGCCTCGATGTCCTCCAAATGTGTTTTGACTGGAATTCCCAGCTGAAATTGTGTGAATTACAGTTCCCAAACTTCTGAAGACTACTAAATTGAAAAAGGCATCTACTTCTATAACTGCTTATCTAGTCCCAAAAGTAATTAGTTGAACTTACATCATTCCATTCTGCC
The DNA here is from genome assembly GCF_028640845.1 of Ahaetulla prasina. Lineage (NCBI taxonomy): Eukaryota > Metazoa > Chordata > Lepidosauria > Squamata > Colubridae > Ahaetulla > Ahaetulla prasina. The sequence goes on along the minus strand of NC_080547.1, from coordinate 29,338,642 downwards.
AACCTAGCAATTCAAAAACACAAAAAAAATGCAAGTAGAAAAATAGGGGCCATCTTTGATGGAAAGATAACAGCGTTCCATGCGCCTTTGGTGTTTAGTCATGCCGGCCACATGACATGGAGACGTCTTCGGACAACACTGGCTCTTCGGCTTTGAAATGGAGATGAGCACCGCCCCTTAGAGTAAGGAACAACTAGAACATATGTGCAAGGGGAACCTTTACCTTTACCTTTACCTTACATCACAAGATAAGAGAAAAGTTCCACAAGGCAAGAGAAAAAGGGAGAGGAGAATTTGAACCATATTTTTAAGTGGATGGACTTAATTCTGATTTTCTAGTCATTGGACTTGCTTGGAAAGCTATTGTCTTTTATATTTCTGAATTCTGCAAAGCCATTTTTCACTCGAAAAACTCAAATATACTTTAGGAGAAATATGCAAGATTCTATTAATGTAGTCTTACAATAAAATAGAATTAGTTCATTAGTTGTGTCTCCTGTCTGATTAAGCTGGGAGGGTTGACCTCAATCTTGCAAATCTGAAAATACAAACTTACCTTATCCACCACCTTTAACTGTTTGATTATTTAAGACAGGTCCACCCTAAACATTTTCCTCTGACCATTAAGCCGCTGAGGGTTCCTCCCTCTCTTGTCTGGTTGTTTCCTAGGCAGCATTTCTTCCTCTCATTCCCCAAGGCCAAGATTTTATTACAATATTGCTTTCAGAACTGGTGTGAGCCTCCCTGGTTCCTCAGCCAACTCAAGGAGATAATCCGTTGTGACCTGTACTTAGGTGAACAGTGCTTCAGTGATTTTCTCCAATAACCTGAAATTAGAAGGTGATATAATACTGTTTAATCTATTTATTCTTTACAACATGCTCCATGCAGTGGCCTGTCTCATGAGCTCCATTGGGGGAGGGAGATTGGGAGACCTAGCAGTGATGCTTATTCCTTTTCAGTGACAGGGCCATGTACTGTAAGTTAAAGTGATAGATAAATCAATCAGCATTCAGTACCATAAGACATACTGCATTTATGTTGACAAGGCCTTCCTTAACTAATCATTAAAAGTTTCAGGATACATTATGTGCAAATTAAATTCCTTTTAGGTTATCAAGAGTTCATATTACACATTTGTTTGAGAGTAGGAGCACATGTATCACCCAGGGTTTAATCTACTTGTCAATTCCCTTCAAGGAATTGAGCTGATTCAATTTGAAATTGTGAGTTGAATCAAATCAGTTCAAATCATTGATCTGACAAATGACAGAATCAATTTCAAAAGCATCCCTTCCAGTTCAAAGTTTCAAACATTTTGAAATTTTGATACGACAGAACCGGTAGCAAAAAATTTTACATTCCACCCCTGCCCCTTATATATGCTTTACTGGTGTCCCATACGTTTTGCAGTGATGTACCTTCTTTTCTATTCTCTTTAAAGAAAAAGGTCAGTTCTTTTTCCATATATTGTATAAAGTCTTTCTCATTTAATAAGCTTTTTCTCTGTCCTTTCCAAGTCATTGTTATTGGATTGTGGTCTGCCCATATATTCGCTTCTATATTGAGATTCGACTGAAAGCATCACGGCGAGACGGACGGGGGAAAGCGAGGTCCGCCGAGCCCTGTGAATCCCCGGGCCAATGAACCACCGATTGAGGGGTCTTCGGATCAGAGCTTTCCTGTAGGGACAGTGAAGAATGAGAGGTGTCTTGTACGACTGAGAGGAATCTGCAAGTTCCTCGGGGGTCAGAGGAAAACAACTCAATGGTGGGGGAGATGGCTATGGCAGCCATCACTAAGCTGGGGCAACCAGACCAAGTTTTTGAGCAGGAGCAGTGATTTGGATGAAATATTGAAGCCAGGTGAGTGAATACCAATTCACAAAGAAGCACTCTAAATTTGATATTTGCAAAAAAAATAAAAAAAAATGGCAGTGGAATAGTGGCTAAATTAAGAAGGACTGTAAACATAGCAGAATAAAAGAAACAGAAGCAGTACCCAAAGATCCAAGAGAAATTTGACTTTTAAAACTGAAGCAGAAGCCCCTCAAATAAAAAAGAAAAAATAGGAAATCCTTAATTAAAGCTGGAAAATTTGGAGTAAATTGGGATATGGATCTTAAATAGAATTGGAATTAATTGGAAGAACTAAAAAGTAAAATAAAGTAAAACAAGGCGCAGCTCTAAGTAAAAGAAACAAAATGGATACCTTCGCTAATTGTTGATTAAAACTGTGGATTGGAAAGTGACACCCTCAGGCGGAAGAGAAAATTACACTGACTAACTTTGCTGTGGAAAATTTCTTTACTGTAGTGATAAGGCTGGTGAGAACCAAAAGGGAGGATTTGTCAACAAACTGTCTGACTGATAAAAATAAAAACTACAACCTCAAAAAAAATGGCACAGGGAATAATTGAAATGATCAAAAAGATGCATATGACTTTTAAGCAAGAAATAAAAGAAATAATTACAAGACCGTATGGAAAGCAGGAACCAGAAGAAATAAGAGCTGCACCAGAACTGACAGCAAACAAAGAATCCATGAAGCAAGAGAGGGCATTGGAAGATGAAGAAAAAAATAGTGATGATGAATTATTAAATGATTGTGAAATTTTAAAACAGTTATGGGGAGAGGTGAAGGGGAAAATAGGAGGAAAATAAAAAGGGAAATAGCATAAAGAAGTTGAGGAAAGTAAATGGAAAAATACTGAAAACAAGAAGGGAAAAAAATAACAAGGAGGGAAGGAAGAGACAAGGAAAGAAAGAAGGGAAGGGAAAAAACACAAAATCAAAGGATTACATAGGGATTAATAGAGAAAAATAAAAAATGGAGGAAGGGAAGAAAGGAGAATGGATAGAAATATAGGACAAGCAAAGAGAGCAAGGAATCTTAAAAAAGAAAAGAAAAGAAGAGAGTTGAAAATAAATTAAAGGTTGAAATATTAATGAGATGGGAATATGCAAATATTAGACTTTTTGAAATGATGGAAATGTTTGAAGGTTATTATGTTTTTATTAAGAATAATGTAGAAGCTAATGTGAAAAAAACAGAGTTTTGCTTGTTTTGTTTTTTTATAGGATTATGGATTTAAAAACTGTCATTGAAATGTAAATTATGATTGATGTTGATGCTATACAGAAGATTGAAAAGAAAAAAAATAGTAAACGGGAATATAAGGGTTTAACAAAAATGGGGAAAAAAGGGGGGAAGAGGGATAACTTTGATTAAAGATTAAAATTGGGGATGGAGGGTTAAATTAGATTTTAAAGAGAAATGCAAATAGGGAAATAAAAAAAAAGTTAAGGAAAATATATTGATGAACGCATATAAGGAGTGTTGGAAAAAACCAAACTGGATGTAAACATGTACCTGGCTGATATTTTGTTCAGAAAAGATATATTGTATGTTGTTGTTTGTGTGCAAAAAAATAAAAAAAATTCAAAAAAATATATTTGCTTCTTGTGTATCTTGGATATTAAATCTGTTGACATCCACATCATATCTATTCTTGACCACGACATACGTCTATTTGAATAAAATGTATATTGCTTCTCCTTTAAATTTCTTTTTCTCCAAGCATCTTGTAGACTTAGTTCCCCTATCATTGCATAAAATGCTTTAGAAAGTGTCTTCCTTGTTTTTTATTCACTTTTGTAGATTTATAGTCTTACTCATTATAAACAATCACATTAAAGTCTCCTGTTATACAGATGTCTTCATATTCATATTCTAATATTTTCCTGTGTAATTTTGCATAAGTTCTTCTTGATTTTCATTTGGTGCATATATTCCCATGAGTTGTTTTTTTTTTATGATTCATTACAGTTTCTATCATTAATACTCTTCCTTCCTCATCCTCAAATATTTGTTTGAATTGAATTGTCTGTTTAATATAAAATACTACTCCTTTTTTGCTTTGATAGGCCAATGTTGTATACAATGTCCCCAATTTTATTTGCTCCAAAAGTTTTTTGTGTTGCTTTCTAAAATAAACTTTTTGTAAACATATTTCTAATTTTAACTTCTCTAATTTATTAAATATAGGGACACGGTGGCTCAGGGGCTAGGACATTGAGCTTGTCAATCAAAAGGTCGGCAGCTCAGTGGTTCGAATCCCTAGTGCTGCCATTACTTGTCCCAGTTTCTGCCAACCTAGCAGTTTCAAAAGCACGTAAAAATGCAAGTAGAAAAAATAGGGACCACCTTTGGTGGGAAGGTGACAGCATTCCGTGCGCCTTTGGCATTGAGTCATGCCGGCCACATGACCACGGAGACGTCTTCAGACAGCACTGGCTCTTCGGCTTTGAAACGGGGATGAGCACCGCCCCCTAGAGTCGGCAACGACTAGCACGTATGTGCGAGGGGAACCTTTACCTTTAATTTATTAAATATTCTTCTTCTTTATATTGCTGAATTTAATCCATTTATATTCAAAGATATTATTTTAATTTCTTCTTCCATTTCTTATTTATTTACTTGTTTTGTAGATCTAGTTATTCTTATCTCCCTTTGTTCTTTAACTTATTTTGTTCTTGCTCCTTCTCTTATCGCTCTTTCTTCTTGTTCTTTAGTTATCTCTTTTAGTTGTTCTTTTTTTTCCTTCTGACATCCATCTCCTCTTTCTTCTCTCAATCTTTCTTCCTCTTGAAAACCTATGTGTTGTTCATAAAATAACTCTGCTTTCTCTATTGTATCTAATCCAGGGGTGAAACCCAGCAGGTTCTGACAGCTTCTGGAGAACCAGTAGCAGAAATTTTGAGTAGTTTGGAGAACCAGCAAATACCACCTCAGGCTGGCTCCACAGTAGGGTGGGAATGGAGATTTTGCAGTATCCTTCCCCTGCCACCCCCACTAAGCCACGTCCACAGAACTGGTAGTAAAAAAAATTGGATTTCACCACTGATCTAATTTGTATCTTTGTTCTTGCCAATTCACCAAAATTCCTTCTGGTACCAACCATCTGAAAATTATTCCTCTTTTAATCAATTTCAAAAGAAATTGATATTCTTTTCTCAGATCTCTCATTCGATACGATACGATATCTATACGATAAAATCGTTCAGCTTCGGGATGGTCTGGACCAAGATTGCGGTGACGCGGGTGAGATGCTCGAGGGTGGTCTTGGCGATATTGTTTGGGATGAGTTTGACCCTGTGGCTCCCGAGGACATGGACAGGTTGTTGGGTAGGCTGAATGCCACCACGTGTTTACTGGACCCGTGCCCCTCCTGGCTGGTGCTGGCCACTCGGGAGGTGACACGAGGCTGGCTCCAGGCGATTACGATCGCTTCTTTGGTGGAGGGCGTCTTCCCGGCCGCCTTGAAAGAGGCGGTGGTGAGGCCCCTCCTTAAGAAGCCTTCCTGACCCGCTGTTTTAGGTAATTATCGTCCGGTCTCCAACCCGCCGGCGAAGGTTGTAGAGAGTATGGTGGCATATCAGTTTCCTTACACCTGGATGAAACTGTCTATCTAGACCTGCTCCAGTCCGGTTTCCGCCCGGTTACAGCACGGAGACGGCTTTGGTCGCGTTGGTGGATGATCTCTGGAGGGCCAGGGATAGGGGTTGTTCCTCTGCCCTGGTCCTATTAGACCTCTCAGCGGCTTTCGATACCATCGACCATGGTATCCTGCTGCGCCGGTTGGAGGGATTGGGAGTGGGAGGCACCGTTTATCGGTGGTTCTCCTCCTACCTCTCCGACCGGTCTCAGTCGATGTTGACGGGGGGGCAGAGGCCGGCCCCGGGGCGCCTCACTTGGGGGGTGCCGCAGGGTCGATCCTCTCGCCTACTGTTTAACATCTACATGAAGCCGCTGGGTGAGATCATCAGTGGTTTCGTGTGAAGTACCAGCTGTATGCGGATGACACCCAGCTGTACTTTTCTACACCGGACCACCCCAACGGTTATCAAGTGCTGTCCCGGTGTCTGGAGGCCGACGGGTCTGGATGGGGAGAAACAGGCTCAAGCTCAATCCCGCCAAGACAGAGTGGCTGTGGATGCCGCATCCCGCACAGCCAGCTAAATCCGCGGCTGACCATCGGTGGCGAGTCAGTGGCCCCGATGGAGAGGGTTCGCAACTTAGGCGTCCTCCTGGATGAACGGCTGTCTCTAGAAGATCATTTGACGGCCGTCTCCAGGAGAGCGTTCTACCAGGTTCGCCTGGTACGCCAGTTGCGCCCCTTTCTGGACCGGGATGCCCTATGCACGGTCACCCACGCACTTGTGATGTCTCGCCTGGATTACTGCAATGCTCTCTACATGGGGCTCCCCTTGAAGGGCATCCGGAGGCTGCAGTTAGTCCAGAACGCGGCTGCGCGGGTGATAGATGGAGCCCCTCGTGGCTCCCGCATGACACCCATCCTGCGCAGACTGCACTGGCTACCTGTGGCCTTCCGGGTGCGCTTCAAGGTTTTGGTGACCACCTTTAAAGCGCTCCATGGCATTGGGCCGGGTTATTTACGGGACCGCCTACTGCTACCGAATACCTCTCACCGACCCGTGCGCTCTCATAGAGAGGGTCTCCTCAGGGTGCCGTCAGCGAGGCAATGTCGCCTGGCGGTGCCCAGGGGAAGGGCCTTCTCTGTGGGGGCTCCCACCCTCTGGAACGAACTACCCCCCGGACTTCGTCAGCTTTCGGACCTTGGACCTTCCGCGGGCTTAAAACATACCTATTTAATTGTGCAGGACTGGGCTAGATTTTAAATTTATGGGTTTTAATTGGGTTTTTGCTTTATATTTTAATAACGGGCTTATAGAATAAGTTTTTTAATTGTTTTTATATTGTATTTATGTGTTTATGTGTTTTTTAAGTGCCTGTAAACTGCCCTGAGTCCTTCGGGAGATAGGGCGGTATATAAATATGATTAATAATAATAATAATAATAATAATAATTCTTGGAATTTGTTTCAGTGCCACTACTTCTCTCCCTTTGTGCTTTATCGTTGCATTTCTCATCAACTGCAATATCTCTGCTCTCAATGTTTTCTTGGTAAATCTGATGTGAATTTCTCTGGATAAATTATTTCTCATTGCGTACCTTATGTGCACTCTGTATATCTCATTGATCCCATTTAGTATCTTTTCTTTACTCTCATCCATTGCTTTTGCTAATATCTCTGCAATCTTCTCTGCTAGATTTTCTCCCTTTTCTTCTTTGATATTTTGGAATCCTAAATAATAATCAGCTTTATCCATTTCCAATGATATAATTGTTTTTTCCTGATTTTTATCGGTAAATATAAATCTATAATCCATCTCGTCAACTTTTTTCTCCGTTGCTTCTGCTTTTTCTTCCATTTGCTGCAATCGTTGTTCATTTTTCCCTATCAGCTCTTTAACTTCTTTCAATTTTCCTTCCATTTTTTCTATTCTCCCATCTACCTTGTCTATTCTTGTTTTAAGATCTTCATATATAGTCTGTAGCATATTTTTGAATTCTGGATTAATTTTCTCTTGTTGTGATGTAGTTTCTGTTGCCTTTTGCCCCATAGAGCTGGATGCTGTTAATATTGATGGTGATGGTAGATGTTGTGTTGTTTTCTTCATCTTGTTTCTTCAGATCAAATTGCTCAATGTATAATCCAAATAATCCAATTCTTAAATTCAAGATCACCCCTTTATTTAAATTCCAAATTCAAATTTCAGATCTGCTCCCAAATCAAACTCTTCAGGTTCTTGATATCCTAATCCACATAGGTTTAATCCATATAGAAAAAGAAGAGAGGCCATATAATTTCCATTCAAAATGAAAAAAGAAAAAGAAAGCTAAAAGCTAAAAAATGGATAAGAACAAAAATAAAAATTTCCTAATAAAAATTTGAAAACCAAAATGTGCAACTTGAGATATCCAACAAGCAAAAAAAAGGAAGAAAAAATATAAAAAACAGTCTCCCAAAAAGAATTAGAAAAAGGAAAAAAAAACCAAAGACAATGCCAATCATCAAAATTTCAATCCAGGAAGAGGAACTCTCAATACAAAAGAAAAAAGAAGAAAAAGAAAAAGCAGAAAAGAAAAAAATAGTATTTCAAAATACCACTATTCCCAAATATTCCTAAATGATAAATCCACCAGGTGGAAAAACAAACAGCTCAGTCTTTGGTAGTTTACAAAAGCTTTTGTACTTTTCTTCACATACACACACCCTTTTTTCCCCCTCCGCTACAAAATCACAAGACCATTTCTTATCAGAGTCTTCTTGCCAGTTTCCAAAACATTGTCCAAGGACATTCCACTCTCATTTTCTCCTTAATTCAATATATCCCTTTAATTTTCTCTATCACCACTAGATGGCAATACAGTTCACTTAAAATAGTCTTAAAAATATAATCAATTCAATTTTCTTCTTCCAGTTTTAAACTCCCAGATAGAAAACTCAAATGTTCAAGGTGCAATCTATTAACCAAAAAAGCCTCTTTGCCCAATCTGCTTTCAATTCATTAAATTAATTTTTCAACTTTTTAAAATTAGTCTTTTAAAAGAAGCTTCTGCTTCTTCACAGCTATTCCGGAAGTGGGGAGTTAACTTTATATCCACTCCCTCCTCTCTCCTCTTTGCTGTTTCTCTCAAATTAGACTTTAAAAAGTTCAGGAGTAAAATAAATGAAAGGAATCTTGTTTCCAAGATTTCAGTTCTCATCCAGATGATCACCTCATTCTTTTCTTCCTTCTCTTCTTGCGTGTGACCACCCTGGCTTGTAACAGCTCCTAATAGCTGCCTTTCCTCACCACTGAGTTGGAGGCTAATCGCTTGCATTTCAGGGAATTTGAGATTTCCCTGTCCATGCCAGCCTGTGCCTCTGTTCTTCACTGTCCCTACAGGACAGCTATGATCCCTTGGGATCCCCAAAAATGGCTGGGATATCGGCATTCCTCCAGAGCTCCGAAGTTTCATGCTGTACCACCACAATGCTGGCCACACCCCTTGGTTAGCATGCATCTTCTGACATTTCATTATTTTATTCACTTTCTCCTATGTATTGATACATGTCTCAAGTGATGTTTCTGACTCCGGTTGCATATCTTTTCCTTTATATTCTTCATGTCATGTAAAATGAGCCAGGTGTTTTATTGTGTGCCTTTTTTCTCTTCAGCTACATAAGGCATAATCTGTAGTTCTCATTAGCAAATCATCTTTATTTTTTCTTACTTTTCTCTCATTCTTCATACTTAGACCTTTGTCATCATAAGGGGTCAAAACAGAAACCCCAAAAAGTATAAGTTGATTGAAAAACTCAGTAGAGGTAGTTCTTGACATATGACCACAACTGAGCCCAAAACATTTGCTGCTAAGTGAGATAATTTTTGTTTTTAAAACAGTTTTTATTAGTTTATAATATAGCATACAAAAAATACAAAAGTAAATAGTAGGAAAAATAGGGAAGGGAAAAGTGAAGGGAAAAGTGAGGGAAAGAAAAGGGAGGGGGAAAAAAAGACATTGACTTCCGAATCAGGGATATGGTGGTTCAGTGGCTAAGATGCTGAGCTTGTCGATCAAAAGGTCGGCAGTTCGGCAGTTCAAATCCATAATGGGGTGAGCTCCCATTACTTGTCCCAGCTTCTGCCAACTGAGCAGTTTGAAAGCACATAATAAATGCAAGTAGAAAAATAGGGACCACATGGGTGGGAAGGTAACAGCATTCCATGCACCTTTGGCATTTAGTCATGCTGGCCACATGACTACAGAGACATTTCAGACAGCACTGGCTCTTCAGCTTTGAAACGGAGATGAGCACCGACCCCTAGAGTTGGGAACGACTAACATATATGTGCGAGAGGAACCTTTATAATTAACATCAAACCTTGACTTTTTACTTTTACATAATAATATATAAACTAGCCATTTCTATAACAACAAATCTATCTAACTGGTAAAACCCAAAATCAAAGTTTCATTTTTCCACATCAAGCACAAAGTCCACTAAGCAAGACAGTTAAGAAAATCTTGCCACACTTTATGACCTTTCTTGCCATAGTTGTTAAGTGAATCACTGCAGTTGTTTAGTAACATGGTTATTAAGTAAATCTGTCTTCCCCATTGACTTTGCTTGTCAGAAGGTTGCAGAAGGCAATCACATGACCCTGGAACACTGCAACCATCATAAATATGAGTCAGTTGCCAAGCATCTGAATTTTGATCACATGACATGGAGATGCTGCAACGGTCATCAGTGTGAAAAATGATCATAAGTCACTTCTTTCAATGCCATTTTTCAATGCCGTAACTTTGAATGGTCACTAAACAAACTATTGAAAGTTGAGGACTATCTGTCTCTCCACTAACTATAAGTATTTTATGTGAGAAATGGGAAATCTCCATGAGCAAGTAGCAAACGGGACAGAAAATATATGGAACACCATTATTTTCTCCTACAAATGTGCTTCCTTTTCAAGCTGTCTTATTACAATTCTTGTTAAAAATGCCATTAGGAAAATGATTTCTGATTTAAAAATCTTTGCCTTCATTTTAGAACAAATCTTCTGGTGGCAATTCATCCTTTCTTGTTCAGACTTGAGAGGAGGTCACTGTAATTTTTGCTTTACCTTGCAGTGGGGGAAGAATGAAGAATATATCTAACCCTTTAGAATAATATTGTGGAAAGTGTTTATAATTCTGTGTATGGGGGAAGGCATTTTCTATCAGCCCCTCCCCCCACTCCTGCCCAAGGCTGAAACTCTTCATTGCAGTTAGCAATAAAGGGTTGATGCATACTAGTTTTAAGAAACCATTGGAATTTCAAAGTAAAAAGCAATGCAAAATCATAGCCAGAAATTTCAAGCCCCAAAGAGAGAAGATAACACGGTGAGATAAAAATCATATTTACAGTGTTACTTTCCAGCACTGAATGCTTAAAAGTCAGGATTTTTCCAGGCATTTAATTCTAAATATTTCTGAAATGTTCATTTTCCAAAGTCTTCAAGATGAAGGAAATGAATAAGTTACCCTTTATAAAGTGTAATGTATTAAAAAGCTAGGATGTTTTTCTGTCATAAAATGACCACAAATTGTATTCAGTGAAACAGTATATAATGACTTCCTAAAAATCTTTCTTGGAAGATAGGAACATATGTCCAAGGCAAGGCCACAATTCAGTTAGATAGAAACATCTGCCCAGGACAAAGCTGGGCAAAACAAGATAAGATATCTGTTCCTCCGGAGAAATTGTCATGATGACCCTTTAGAAGATGAAATGACTTAAAGAAATAACTTAGTAAAATACGGGGGTTTCTTAGGCATGGCATGCATTGTGTAGGAGTATAAAATGTGTAGTTTGAAAACTGCTCCTTGCACTCTTTGAACTCAATCCATTTGGGAAGGGTCTAAGAGGCCACGCATGCAACTGCTTTTTCCCCCCTTCATTTTATCTCCAATAAACCTTTGATTTTGTGAACCAGACTTGTTTATGAATTATGAGGATTAAAACATTTGGTTCTTATACCTAACAAAGATGTGTACACTTGATTCTGAGATGAAACATGTGTCTGGACTTTTTTGTTGTTGTTGTTCTTGTAGATCAGGGAGTTTTAGAATTGTCAAATGAGAATAACAGGCAGAGCTGGAGGGGCAGAATTAAGCAGAATTAAGAGGGTCATCAGTTTAGAATTATTACATTCCCACAAGTGGTCCAATCCAAGCCTTCCTGAATTCCATGGCACCAATTTAGCATTGAACTTTAATTGATTATGTTCTTGAGTATAAGCTTAGATTTATTTAAATGCTGCAACCTAGGTATGGTCTGATTCTTTACCCCTGACACTTGTCTGCTAGGCCAAAAAGACTATTCACTTATCCACAGCTGTTGTCAGATTATCTGCTTCTACCCCCAAGCCTCTTCTTCCTCTGAAAAGGAGTGATTAGACTGATTTGCAGCCTGTTCTCCCACCCCCATTCAGTTAGATCACAGATTTTTGCTGACGGTCTCTGAATAACAACTGTGCTAATCAATGAGCCTTATGTCTGGAGACCTATGCAATCTCTGCTGTGTTCTTTTTGAATACTTGGAATTCAAGATTCACCCTCCTCTTCTTCTATCCCCCAAGAATATGGATTGTTTTCTCAAAAGTGGAAAAGATCGCTTTGATGAATCCTTGATCAAGATCGTGCTTCCAGTGAAAGCTAGAGAAAGAAAAACCGAACATTTCATGCAAGCATTTATTGCTCAAAGGTTATCAAACTTTTGATTTCTTGCTCTTATCAGGGGCAAATACAATATTATGGAATACCTGGGCCCAAGTATTTTTTAAACAGTCAATATTCTGAACAGGATGATATATGCTTTCAATAAATGACAGATGATTGGCAAATTATTCTGTGAAAGGAAGAGAGCTCAAATTCTAAAAAGGAATTGTTCCAAAGAAAATAAAAGTACCATTTTCAGGAAGTTTTTGTGGCTTTCTGTAAAACAGTTCTATTTTTTTAGTCCATTTTCTTTTTTTCTTTCTTTTAGTGCCAAACTTTACTCCTTTCCCAAACATTCATTTAAATGAGCCTTTCTTTTCAAGTATGCTAGTAGAGTTCAGCTATCAGCTCCTCCTTTATTAGAAATGTAAAGGTTATGTTTGTGATTGCACTGTCTGTAGAAGCAAAGAGAAGGATTTATAATACTTGAGGATTTTATTGGATCTTTATTTTAAAGTGAACTGACATGATTCATGCTTCCTGAACTAAGACACAGAAACAAATGTTTGGATTATTCTCTTCTCTACATTTTGCAATTCAGGTTTCAGTGCAAATGTAGAGAGATGTGGACCATGGGCCACATCTTTCTACATTTGCACTGAAACCTGAATGGGTTTCATCATCATCATCATCATCATCATCATCATCATCATCATCATCTCTAAAAAAATACAGCAAGGAAACCCAACATTGTAAGGTAGCTGGGAACGGAATAGGACCTTCAGGCTCCCAACATTTGTCCATACCTCCTTCGCCTCCAGACACTTGCCTCAGCCCATTTACAGCCAGCTTTGCTCCTCCGCTGGCCATCCCCCAGCCATTCGCCCTGGCCAATGCACCCTTCAGCCTGGCCCATTCTCTGACACACCATTTGTCCTGGGCCTTTGCACACATGGGACAATTAGCCACCACCCAATCACATGACTTCAGGCATGGAGGAAAGACGTTTCTGGCATGGGGGCGCGGCAGCCAAATGGCAGTGGCGCATGGCTTCAGGCATGGGGGAAATCAGCTTCTGTCATGCAGCAGGAGGCCAACTGCCCATTTGGTGTCAAGCAGACAGGATCATGTACATGGTGGCATGGTATGGGAGGCCAGAGTCCATGAGCAGAGGCAACGGAGGGAAGGGGAGGAGAAAAAAATAAGGCGCTGCTCCATAGGTGTTTTTTTTTTAGCTGTCTTGTAAAGACTTCCTTGGGAATGGAAAACTTGAGGAATCCTCCAGATACCTTACACGTACATGTCATGTGAAGATTCTTCACTGCAAGCAACTCAAAAATGACTCTTCAGCGGTGTCAGCAGTATCAGTTTACAGCTCCAGTTGACTACTGTCATGCAATATGTTATGCACTTCCTTATACTCTTTGAACGAGACTACTTTCAAAGATTGAGGACAATCAGATCCATGTTGCAAGGAGAAGCAACTACCAGGGTTCAAAATTAGAATAGATGTGAACTATGCCCTCCAACTGCCTTAATTTATATCCATGTGTAGACTGATGCCTGCATCAACCTAGTGACTGTTGCCAAAAACCTTTATTTCAAGAGTGTCCTATACAGACTTTAATTCAGCAAAAGAGCTACCTATTTCACATGGTCATAAATTTGCAACACTGCCTCATAGAGCTGTAATTGAATGATAAGTGTTTCCATAGCAACTGCTGTGATTAATTAAAATACTTGGTTGTAGTAAATTAATAGATGCAGAGAAATATTTTCGTGTATAAATAGTGCAATCTGTTTATGCTCAAAGACTTTCTCCCCTCCTTTCATTGTCTGCTGAGAAATTAAGCTATTTTTCCCCACTCAGGGTTGATAAATCATCGTGATTCCCAATAAACTTACAAAATAATTCCCTTTGCTTAATAGCTGCTCAAGGCAGGTGACAAAATAGAGAGCAGGAGGAGGATTTCCACAGAGTTTAATAAGGTGTGCACCATTCGGCATGGATTGGGGGAGAGAGGGAGTAGATGGGAAAGATCACTGAGAAAAAGATAGGTTTCCCTCTCTTTTCTTAGTCCTTTCTAGAGATCACCAGAAACTTCTTTCTACCATTAACATTTTCAAGTATTTTTTTTATTTCCTTAGCTGCTAAATTGTTTTCTTTTTCAAAGCTCATTGTATAATATGATTTTCTGCAGCCCAGATAACTTTTTGCTGCCTTTTTCCTAACTAGAAATGCTTCTTGCTGACTGAAATAATTGTCATTTGGACACTGGATTCGTTGGATTTGGAGATCTGCAATTCTCTGGACTGTGCAGTGCTGCATGAGTAGTAGAAAGAGGGTATAACAGAAAATAATGTTATTATTAGACAATGAGCTTCACCAATAACTTAGTATGAATATCGACTTCTAAATCTTTCCTGGCAATATCTTTCTTAATTTTTATTGAGAAATTTTTTTACAAGGTAAGTACAACACATATTTAAAGAAAAATAAAATAAAAGGAAAGGAAAAGGAAAATGATAATAGAAAATGAATGAAAGAAAAAAATACAAAGAAAGAAAATGGAAGAAAAGATATAAAGAAATGGCTTCCAATTTTCTTTACAGCAGATATAAATGCATTTATTTCATATTTTATCCCGTCTACCAAAGGTTACATTATCCCTTCTTTTCATATTTTATATTTTCTAAACATCAAACCCATAAATCTCTATGTTTTTCCCATTTTTGGCAACCTGGCAGGAATTTTAATGAGTTTTTTCCTTATTGGACCTAGGTGATTCTAAACATTCTTCCCAAAATTGTGCAAACAAAAGGCTAAATTGACAAATAGAAGAATTCTTTAAAACCTTCAAGGAAAGATCTTACTATTGTCCCCAGTTCAATAAAATCACTCAAATCAAATGCATTTAATTATTGTTGTATAACCATGATGGCACATGGAGCCATATCTGTGGGCACGTGAGCATTGCCCTAGCTCAGCTCCAGCGTGCATGTGCATGCTGGACAGCTGATTTTCAGGCCTTCCAGGCCCACCAGAAGTCGGGAAACTGGCCATTTCTGGCCTCTGGATGGCCTCCGGGGGGATAGGGAAGACCGTTTTCAACCTCCCCAAGCTCCAAGAAGGCCTCTGGAGCCTGGGGAGGACAAAAAATGGCCCTACCGGGCCCACTGTGACATCGCATGCCAAAAACGGGGGTCATGTGTGGGGGGGTCACACGTGCATGCATGGGGGATGGGTTGCATTGAATTATGGGTGTGGGCATGCACCTGCGCAACCTCCCTGTGCTCCCCCAACTTTTGGCATTCTGGGAAGGCTATTTATGAATACATGTCCTATCTCAAACCATAGAGACAAATGAATGCATGGAGAAGATGAACAAAACATCAGAAAATGAGCATCAGAAGATGAATAAAAGGAATAAAAATAAGAAAAATCATATATTCTAAATAATGATATGTAGGTATTTGGATTCAAAATTGAAAAGGTACTTTAGAATGGAGTTGGAGATTCTTGAGTTCAAAATTTTATTAACTTATCAAAGCATAAAATACAAAAATATAAAGAAAAACAAAAATAAAAGAATAAGGGAGGATAAGGGGAAGAGAGAAAAGTTAGGGTAGAGAGAGGAAAGAAAAAAATCATTCACTCCCAGTTCTTTTTGGTGCAGTAGAATAATGTACTAACATAAAATCTCATCATTTTACTTTTATATAATAATATACTAGCAATTTCTATAGTACCAAACCTATCTAATCAGCAAAACTCAAAATCAAAGTTTCATTTTTTTTCCACCTCAAGCACATAATCCAAAAGTGGAGTTGGATGTTTTCAATGCATATATCAGAATTATGTTCTAGAGGGAAAAAAGCCCTTCTTCATTTTGTTAATGTCCCCTAAAAGAAGGCATTCCTTTTCTTGAATTTTTTTAGTAGTCCGGGAAAAATAGCAAACTATATAGGCTACAATGGCTTCATAACACCCTATCTACAGTTCCTTAACAATACGTGAATGTTCCTGTGATTACACTATTGACATGAGTTGAGGAAAAGGTGTTGTTGTGTCTGCGCCCGCAGAGCCAGGCCTCCTGCCAGAAAGTGACTTGGCAAGTGAGGGGGGAGGGCCGTCAGGACTTACCTCGGGAGCACCAGCTTCCCTGGCTCAGCTCCAGGAGCCAGAGGCAGGCCAGGTGGAAGAGATAACAAGGCCTCCATCCCCTGACTCTTCCCCCCCCCCGGTCACGCCTTCAGACCCAGCTGATGACAATCAGGCTTGGTTGGACCTAGGTTTCGTAGGCAGGAGAGGAGGGAACAACAGAAGCAGGAGTGGGGCAGCCCTAGGAAGTGCTGAGTCATGGAGCCACACCCCACAGGATATAAAGGCAGCAAGAGCTGCTGTGCCTCTTCATAGCAGGCAAATCAACTGATTAACTAAGAGCTGAAGTTTGTTCCTGGGTGACTCATCGGCGTCGAGGGAGATAACAGAGACACTTGGCAGATGCTCACTATTTTGCTGCCAGAGCTGATAGTGCCGGCTAATTAAGCCATCACTCAGATGGAGGCGAAGGAGGACAGAACAGGTATAACTATTTTAACAGGGTGCAGCAAGTGCATACATTTCTTCACAGCAACTTTTCTGCTTCAGAACTGAATAAGCACATAGCTCTGTTGCAGATTAAACAAACAAACAAGCAAAGTTAAGGTTTAAATCTCAATTAAACAGTAAATGGAAAAAAGGATAGGAGAGAAAAGGAAAATGGCAAATACCAATGCCAAAAATGAAATATATTTACTTACAATAGGTTCACTTCTAGAAAACAAAATTGGTATCTTTATTGAACCAATAGAGAGGACCCTACTCTAGTATATGAACTTGTGTACGAAAGCATAAGAAAGATGTTTTAAATCACACAGTTTTGCCTTCAAATCATCAAGAGCATTGCCATGTCATAGAATTGTCTTTCTTAATTGTCTTCATTTTTTCTAAATGAAATAATTGTTCTGACATCTTCTAGATGTTTTGTGCTTCAACTTTTATCAGCTGAAGCTAGCATGGCTAGTGGTAAGGGTCCATTGAAGAATTAGTCTAGATCATCTGGAAGACATCAGGTTAGTTATTCCTCCCTTAAAGATTGGACTAGACAACTCAATCAAGAATTTGGACTATGATTTGATAAGAAGTAAATGGAATCAATATGAAGATACATTGTATGGATCCCATGTTTTGGATATCTAATAAGCCACAGAGTGGGAAAGCATCTGACTGGACAAAGCCAAAGGCATTTTATCTTCATATATTTTATTGCAAAAATTCAGTTAGGAGATGTGCATAGATCTTGTGGAATAAAGAAAGCAATTTTTTTGTAGAATAAAATAAGCAAAGAATCATGGCATTGATGGAAGTCAATGGAAGTGGCATATTTGAAGGAAGAAAATAACGCTGGAGAAAATTGTTCCAAGGGTGCTTTTTCAAAAGTCAACTGGACTTTGTTTTTCATTGAAGAAAACAGGCGGAGGTCACTTAGTACTTGCTGCCTTAAAACTTTTTGAGGCCAAAACAATGACACAAATTCTTTATGGGGCACAAACAGGAATCCTTGCAAAGAAAGACTTGCTAGAAACCATACAAATCAAATTTCTGCGAGCCATCTTAGCTGCTCCCAAAGGAACTTCAAAGCCAGTTAAGAATTGAGACAGGTATGCCTCAAATTCAGATAAGAGTCTGGAAGATGATGATCCTTTATTGGCTAAAAATGCATTTCTTTCCAGATGGACTGTCCCCGCTGGTGTTGACTGACAACTTCCCCTCCCCTTGGAAACAGGCAATAGACCACAAGCTGGGCTCTTATAGGCTCTTACAGGTATTCTTAATGTCCCTAGGCTTTGACAAAGCAAATCAAATACTAATTGATAGAATGAAGGACATGGAGTTCCAAGAAGAACTAAATAGGTTGCCTCTCCACAGTAGGGAGAGAATCAAAGAGAGTGTGTGGGAATCAGCAAGATATATAAATGATCTGATCTTCCCAAAACAAAGAATAGCTTTCTTCAGAGCCAGATTCTCCCCTTAGCACTTGTCCAGGGTAGGTATAAGTGAACACCAATAGCAGAACAAGTATGTATATGTGGTAAAGAAGAAATCGAAGATATCTCACATGTTTTATTGTACTGTGAGTTATATAGAGTTATATAGAGTCAGTATATATTCTCCCCTTACTAGAGAGATTGCCAGGGAGGGCAGATGACTTTTATGTAGGCTTTCTCCTCCAGGACTCAAACCCGGCTACCACGCATGCAGTGGCAAAATTCTGTGTCGCTGCAATGTCCACAAGAAAAAAATTGGTTACAGAATTATAGCTGTCAACGTGTGCCAATTTTTTGGTGATATCTATAACAATTTCTGGGGAAAAAAATTACTCATATTTATCAGCTCTCCACTCACATAATGTGACCCTAACAGTTTAAGATCATGTATTTTCTTTCTTTTTTATTAAACAGTTTTACAAAAAAATTTACCCATACATCCCCTTCTCCTCCCACCCAACCCTCCCCCTTCCCCCTCCCCCTCCCACCTTCACCCATTCCCCCCACCCACCCCGCAGACTTCCCAGAGCAATATACAGGGTATAATATCTAACAATCATAAGCTAGAATACACAAACTATCAATAGATTCCCATCCATCCCCTAGAACCTCAACTCCCCTTCCATAGTAAAGAAAAAGGAAAGGGAAAAAAAAGAGAAAAAAGAAAATATACAGTACATTCTATTCATTCATAGGCTATTTGATAGTTCTTAATCCAATATTTGTTTTAAAAATAGTCGATCCATCTTCTCCTTTCCAATATGCATCTTTCTTGTGAATAGTCTTTCTGGTACGCTGAAATTTCTGCCATCTCCAATAAGTTCACTGCTTTTAGCATCCAGTCTTCAATGATAAGCAAATATTCCATCTTCCAATATTGCGCTGCCGGTAATCTAGCTACTAATATTTAATTTTAAATCAATTTACGCCCTTAAACGTTATCTTCTTCTTCAAAGTATTTTGTATAATCCACCAAATTTATATATCCACCATATATAATAAATAGTATCAGCCCAACCAGATCTCCAACATTTAAATTATAAATTTAAATACATACACGCCAGTGTTTAGAATCTAGATACCATCTCTAAGACATTTTACAAAATTTTCCTCTTAAATTTTTAACTTATATAAATTTATCATTTAACCCAATCCCCTTTTATCATAAAATCCTTAACTAATTCCATTTCTTATTCTATTTTTATTAACACCTTCAGTTTTTATCCAGAATAACTTAATTTTTAACAAATCCACCATATATAATCAAATATCATTGCATTTAAATTCCAGATACCATCTACAAAACATTTTATAAAACTTAACTAGTTCCATTCCTTATTCTATTTTTATCAACACCTTATGTTCCCAAAATCAATTTTTAACTTATTTTCTAACAGATCCACCACTTATAATCAAATAACATTACTACAAATTCTTCTTCAAGATTTAGAAACATACACAGTACTTTTTAAATATATTCAGAAATTTCAGTTATGATTTACCCTTTCCCATAAAAGGAAACTCTTTTCGCTTGATATTGCTGCTTCTTTACTCTTTGTTCTTTTTGTTTAATATCTATTCGAGTCAATCTTTGCTCATTTAAATCCCCTACTTTTTCCAGTGTTTCTTCTTCAGCAATTGCCATCCCAACTTTAAGTTGTGTGTGCTTTAGTTCCTTCTCTCGCTTTTTTCCAGTCTCTATTAGATCATGTATTTTCTTAACAGGGATATTATTATCCACTATTAATGTCAGTATTATTTTTTAATATATTGTATGTCTATTGCTGGTCGATGACCGTAATAAAGTTATTTTATTTTATTTGTTGAAGATGTTTCATTTCTCATCCAAGAAGCTTCTTCAGTTCTGACTCCAGCTGCCTTTTGAAAAAAAGCATCTTTGGGACAACTATAACCTGAATGACTGAGAATCTCCATAGACACTGGAGAAAATTGCATCAGATTCATTGGTGGCTAGACATGAACACTAAAGAGAAAATGGATGGTGTGGTAGGGTTTCTGTATTCCACATAGAATTATCTTGGGTGTTTTATAGGATTTTTCAGGAAATGTGTCTTTGTTTTATGAGTTTCCTGCCTTACAGAAGAAGCAGTGAAGTATGAGTGTTAATTGTGCTATATGAATGCATCTGGTTGAAGAGCCCTTTGGGACTTTCGTTTGTGATATAAACCAGTCTGAAAATGTAACTCACTCTCAACAAAAGAGCACTTGAAATCCAGGTGGGAATACAAACGACATTTAAAAATTCCCAGCCACTTTTAACTTCCTTTAGGCACATTTACACAAAAAACACAAACTTGTTTTAAACTAGTTAAACTGTCATTGTGGTCTCAAAGGAAATCTGAGGACTTGTGAAATAGACATGCCCAGAGCAGATTCTCTTTATAGCTCTGGATGGTGTTCTGCAATTGAAATGTGTGTGGGAAAGGTACTAAATTAACATCAAAATATAAATGGACCCCAGTTGACTGACATTCATTAGCAACATTTGTCCTATCCATCTTTTTCACTTGCCACCTTTGGCAGCCATCATCATTCTGTGAGTGAACATCCACTGAAACTATAAACAATTGATGATAGAGCGATAGATGGTTTTTAAACGCTGGGGGCATTACATGATTTTCTGTGACAGTAAACATTCGCTCGGCATGACAGTTGTGAACTGACAGACACAATATTACTTATAAGCATAAGCATGACCTATACACCACACTGGACAAGCATAATAAATAGAAGGAGATGTAATTCCCCAAAAGACAAGCATTTATCAACCAAGAAAATAATTGTCATGTCAGACACAGATGAAGACATGATCAAAAATAACTAATGGTAGCATTGTCCAGAATTATAGCATCAGGGATGAGTAGATCAAATGTTTCCCATTTCATAGCTGCTTGTGTTGGATCACCAGGAATTAATCTAAATCTGCAATGTAGACTTATCATTCATTTCTATCAAGAGTGATGCAGGTGATTTCCATATTTAAAAAAAAGAAATGCAAAGAAATCAGTCTTATTTGATATTCAACTTGCTTTACTTAGACATATATTTGTATGAAAATTGTATGCAACCTTTCTGAATGAGCATAGTCTTGCCTGCAATAATATATGTTGTTTTTAATATTTTTATTCATATATGCTATTTATATAGCCAACTATTTCACTAAATGTGACTGGGCAGCTGAAAATAAAAACAATCAACAATTAAACCATTTATATGTAATTAAAAGGCAAGGAGAAAAGTATTAAATATTATAGGCAATGGAGCCTCTTCATCAACTCATCATTCCCTGGAGACCTCCAAGCCTGTTGACCCAACCAAGATTTGAGGGTCTTGTGGAAAGTTGATAGGGCTGGGACCAACCTTACCTCTGGGGGGATGATATGCCATAGAGTGGATGCCCCAATAAAACCCTGTTTTCTGGATCCTGCCAGGTGTAGCTCCTTGCAGTCAGTACCCATAACATACAGTACCTCTTCTGTCAGTTTTGATGGAACATTTTTGAACATCTGTTTCTAAACATCTGATGGGATGATTTTATAGTTATTTATTCTAGTCTGTTGGTCTGTCTATCTGTTTGTCTGTCTCTATCTATCTATCTATCTATCTATCTATCTATCTATCTATCTATCTATCTATCTATCTATCTATCATCTCCTCTATCTATCTATCTATCTATCTATCTATCTATCTATTTATCTATCTATCATCTATCTATCTATCTATCATCTAATCACTAAGAGTTGAAAACAAATTGATGGCACATAATCAATTCTATTTGATAACCTGATAGACGATCTCTTTAGGACTTTGCAAGGAGGTGCTGCTGGGCTTTGGAGTCTCCTTGCCTCCAAAATCTGATCCACAAGTGTAAAAGTCCTTGGAGTTTTCATATCAAATGATCTAAGTGCCAAAGCCCATTGCAACTATATAGCAAAAAAGGCTCTAAGAGTTGTAAACCTAATTTTGCGTAGCTTCTTTTCCAAAAACACTACACTACTAACCAGAGCATACAAAACATTTGCAAGACCCATTCTTGAATACAGCTCACCTGTCTGGAACCCATACCACATCTCTGACATTAATACAATTGAACGAGTCCAGAAAAATTTTACAAGAAGAGTTCTCCGCTCCTCTGTAAACAACAAAATACCTTATACCTCCAGACTTGAAATCCTGGGATTAGAAAATTTAGAACTCTGCCGACTCTGACATGACCTGTGTTTAACACACAGAATCATCTATTGCAATGTCCTTCCTGTTAAAGACTACTTCAGCTTCAATCGCAATAATACAAGAGCAAACAATAGATTCAAACTTAATGTTAACCGCTTCAATCTTGATTGCAGAAAATATGACTTTTGTAACAGAGTTGTTAACTCTTGGAACACAAACTCAAACTCCCAAAAGCTTTAACCAAAAACTGTCTACCATTGACCTCACCCCATTCCTAAGAGGACTATAAGGGGCATGCATAAGTGCACAAAAGTGCCTACTGTTCCTGTCCTATTGTTTTTATTCATTATATGTGCTTGTATATAATGTTGTGACAAAAATAAATTTTTTAAAAAGTGTGAACAAATCTAAACAACATGCAAAAGCAAACTATTTCACCTTGACCCTTCTAAATAAAAATGTCCATGGGGAATGTTTCACTTCATCAAGCTGTTTTGCTTCAGTGGAAATGTCTTCTGCACCTGAAGTCACAGTGCAATTAAGGGCAGTAAATTAAGCAAGCAAACATGATCACAAAGCAACAGCTCAGTACAAAGTTATCTCTAATATAATGCCTAGCAGTAGGTAGTACTTCACTTTGTGAAAGGAAGACATGTAAGTGCCATTTTGTTAAAGCTTTGAGAAGAAGAGCACCCCTTCAAGGTTTTATAGTAGCCTATATATTTTCATTTTTGCTGTGTCCAGAACTAAATTGACACATTCCAATATTTTAATGTAACGGAAAACCAAGGTGGATTTCCTTTCCATCTTTAATACCTATCCTTTACCTTTGCTTTCTGCATGAAACCTACTTAAATGAGATATAAAATTAAAGAACTTAAATAATGTTAAACAAATAATTTTTACCACCTGTTTTTTCTCCTATTGTCCTATTTTTTGATCACCCAAGTTTACATTCAGTAGAAAATATACTTGGTATAAGGATTACAAAAACAAAGGACTTTATAGGATTGGAGATCTGATGGTTGCTGACAGACCTACCAATGCTGAATATATTTTGCTGAAGAATTGGTCACAAATTTCAATCTGATTTTAAGGCTCATAATTTATTTTCATTCATGTTAAAACTTACATTCAAAGTCATTAATACTATTTGTGAAATTATATGTATGCATGACGTTTAAAACTAGTGGGATTTTTCATAGAATGACTGTATCAAATAAAATAGTATTTAAAGAGGCTTTGAAAATTTAATTAGATGAATTAAGTTACTTAAGAAAGTAACCTTTCTTATTGGATTGTATCTAGACTTAGACATTATGGAAGAGGAGGAAGAGGAATTTAGAGAAGAAGAAAGAGAGCTAGAGAGATGGAGAGAGAGGAGGAGGAGGAGGAGGAGGAGTCTAGCTTCTAGATTCAGTCTTTGCTAATCAAAAATTGATACAAAAGAAACTCTGGAGATCTGTGGTGATCAGAAAGGTATTTAATCTTCCTTCCCTATTTTTTGCATTCCCAAAAGCAAAATATTTTTTTTAAAAAATCTGACATCATCATCTGGTATGATTGTAAATGACACACTTATCATTGTCTAATACGACCTTCATATTTAGAAAAGCAAATAATACATTTCTCCAAAGACATACAGTGGGGTAAAAAAGTATTTAGTCAGCCACCAGTTGTGCAAATTCTCCCACTGAAAAAGATGAGAGTGGCCTGTAATTGTCATCATAGGTATACCTCAACTAGGAGAGACAACATGAGAAAACACATCCAGAAAATCACATTGTCTGATTTGTAACGAATTTATTTGCAAATTATGGTGGAAAATAAGTATTTGGTCACCAACAAACAAGCAAGATTTCTGGCTCTCACAGACCTGTAACTTCTACTTTAAGAGGCTCCTCTGTTCTCCACTCATTACCTGTATTAATGGTACCTGTTTGAACTTGTTATCAGTATAAAAGACACCTGTCCACAACCCCAAACAGTCACACTCCAAACTCCACTATGGTGAAGACCAAAGAGTTGTCGAAGGACACCAGAAACAAAATTGTAGACCTGCACCAGGCTGGGAAGACTGAATCTGCAATAGGCAAGCAGCTTGGTGTGAAGAAATCAACTGTGGGAGCAATCATTAGAAAATGGAAGACATACAAAACCACTGATAATCTCCCTCAATCTGGGGCTCCATGCAAGATCTCACCCCGTGGGGTCAAAATGATCACAAGAACGGTGAGCAAATATCCCAGAACCACACGGGGGGACCTAGTGAATGACCTGCAGAGAGCTGGGACCAATGTAACAAAGTCTACCATCAGTAACACACTACACCGCCAGGGACTCAGATCCTGCAGTGCCAGACGTGTCCCCCTGCTTAAGCCAGTACATGTCCGGGCCCGTCTGAAGTTTGCTAGAGAGCATTTGGACGATGCAGAAGAGGATTGGGAGAATGTCATATGGTCAGATGAAACCAAAGTAGAACTGTTTGGTAGAAACTCAACTCGTCGTGTTTGGAGGAGAGAGAATGCTGAGTTGCATCCAAAGAACACCATACCTACTGTGAAGCATAGGGGTGGTAACATCATGCTGTGGGGCTGTTTCTCTGCAAAGGGACCAGGATGACTGATCCGTGTAAAGGAAAGAATGAATGGGGCCATGTATCGTGAGATTTTGAGTGCAAACCTCCTTCCATCAGCAAGGGCATTGAAGATGAAACGTGGCTGGGTCTTTCAGCATGACAATGATCCCAAACACACCGCCCAGGCAACGAAGGAGTGGCTCTGTAAGAAGCATTTCAAGGTCCTGGAGTGGCCTAGCCAGTCACCAGCTCTCAACCCCATAGAAAACCTTTGGAGGGAGTTGAAAGTCCGTGTTGCCCAGCGACAGCCCCAAAACATCACTGTTCTAGAGGAGATCTGCATGGAGGAATGGGCCAACATACCAGCAACAGTGTGTGAAAACCTTGTGAAGACGTACAGAAAACGTTTGACCTCTGTCATTGCCAACAAAGGATATATAACAAAGTATTGAGATGAACTTTTTATATTGACCAAATACTTATTTTCCACCATAATTTGCAAATAAATTCGTTACAAATCAGACAATGTGATTTTCTGGATGTGTTTTCTCATGTTGTCTCTCCTAGTTGAGGTATACCTATGATGACAATTACAGGCCCCTCTCATCTTTTTCAGTGGGAGAACTTGCACAACTGGTGGCTGACTAAATACTTTTTTACCTCACTGTATAAACATACATTTATTTTCCTACCATTTAAATATTGCATTTATCTTCCAGCAATTAGCTGCACTGGGAATTCCTAAATTGTGTGTAAAATTAACACCTGTCCTTTGGCAGGATGGACACATCTGGACCAAATCATTTTTCCTAATTTCCCAGTAAGGGAGGTTGGAAGAGAAAGAAAACATCTTCATAGTTCTTTAATTTCAGCTGCATTAAATAATGAGACACATTTTAATTAAAAACAAAATCATAGTGGCTTATTGAAAGGACATTTTATTTAGAATATTTAAAGTTATTGATCTGAACTCCTTCACACTTCTGCACTATACATTAAGAAAAAATACATTTTCATTTAAAATTAAATGAATTTTAAAATTAAATCATTTTGAATACAGTACCTACACAATAAAGATAGGTTTTGCATGTCTATGTATTTTTATTTTCTTCTAGGAAAAGAAAGTAACTCACAAAATAGAACTGTTATCTATTTAAATACTGAAACAGAGGATAATTTGGACTAGATTTCATTTTTCCAAGTTGGAATTGAATAGTTTTGAACCCGCTCAGTTCCATTTCCAATTCTTCCAAGGT
Source organism: Ahaetulla prasina (assembly GCF_028640845.1). Taxonomy (NCBI): domain Eukaryota; kingdom Metazoa; phylum Chordata; class Lepidosauria; order Squamata; family Colubridae; genus Ahaetulla; species Ahaetulla prasina. Next base: position 29,312,409 of record NC_080547.1, on the reverse strand, counting down.
TCCAGAATATTGCAAAAATAATTATTATGGAAGGGGGAAAAAGCTTTCATAATTTATCTAAAACCAAATGGGTGAGAAGTATTGAAATTCAATTACCAACAAATCTGCCCTCCAGTCAGGGTGACCCTTGTAATCAGGCCATCATTGTTCATAAACAATATAGTAAATTAAAGATCATGAGACTGGAAAGTGTCCTTATTTTTATCATTTGCTTCATGTAGTTTTCGTTGTCATTATCTTTCACCCTGAGCAGTGATGTTGAGGTTATTTTATTTCTCATGCAGCTAATCTACTACCTACCATGGGCTGTGGTGTAATTCAGAGATGTTGGTGACACCATCTATCATTTTCACATGACTACGTTCAGTGGGAGTCAATGATAAAGACTGGTGAGTGCATCTCTTGTGCTTCTGCCTCAACTCTCAAACATGAGCTCCAGTTCATTTGAGTAGAGACAGTATCATTTCTTAAGCTTTTAATAATAATTATTATTATTGTTATAATACACAAAATGACAGTATACACAGCAAACAAGATAACTATGCTGGATTTCGTATCACTAATCACTAGTCAAACACTGAATCTAAAAAATATTCAAGTTACACATAAACTTTCTCTTCCTTAGACTATTGTATGTGTCCTGACCCTTAACATCACACTTCAATTCTTACTATGCTGCAGAGCCCCTGACTACAACATTGCTCATGCGAACAAGTTAATCACACTACTAACATGAGCTACCTCTTGCCCTTATCCTCTCATCTTCCTGGGTGACCTTAATCTACCTTCTATTAACTGGATAAGAAATGAATGTACAACTGAACCCATCCATACTACCCTATACAATGCTGTTACAAACCTTGGTCTAGAACAATTAGTAACTAACAATACAAGACTCAACAACTGCCATGACCTCATCTTCTGCAACAGCACAAACTCAATTTATGGTCTATAAATAAAAGAACCCTTTTCTAACAGCGACCACAGCATGATAGACTTTTGTCTCAATATACGCCCTTACATAAATCGTCATAATAATGGTATTCCAAACTACAATTTCAAAAAAGCCAACTATGACCTTATAAACTACGACCTCTCATTTCTTCACTGGCAAAATCTGTTCTCAACCTGCATCACTGCAAAAAAACACTATAAAGTTTTCCTATTTGAAGTCAATAAAATCATTAATCTTTACATACCACAAACCACCACCAAAACCAGAAAAAACAAATTACCCATATCAATAAAAAAGCTTCAATCCAAAAAAAAAAAAAACCCTCTGGAGAAGAAATAAAAAGGGCTATGTAGCAAATTTCAAAAACCGCTACAGAAATATATGCAACCAAATAAAAACTGAATGCACCAATTACCACACCAAGCAAAAAGAAGACCTCTTGCACACAAATTCCAATCATGCTTTTTATAATTTTGTTAACAACAAACTTAAAGACTCAAGATCCATCCCACCACTAAAAGATTCTAACAACAAAAAATATAATGATGAAACAGTTAAAGCAAACCTCTTCAACACATTCTTTGGCACAGCCTTTGTTAACAGTAATGACTTATACCTGACATTCCCCAATCGTACCAACAATGAGTGCAATGACCTAACACATATAGATTTCAAAGAAGATAATGTTGAAAAAGCTCTTCGCAAACTGAAACCATCCCTATCTATTGGACCAGATGGACTATGTGCATACTTCTTAAAAAAGATTTCCACTAATATAGCAGAACCCCTAAGCATAATTTTTGAAAAGGCTTTCACGACCAGTTCCCTTCCCAAACTTTAGTCACTTGCTAGGGTCATCCCTATCTTCAAAAAAGGAGACCCCAGCCTAGTTGAAAATTACAGACCTATCTCTCTTTGTTGTGTCACCTGCAAAGTAATGGAATCTATCGTCAACCAATCCATTACCCTCCATCTAGAAACAAACAACCTACTCTCTAATAAACAATTTGGTTTCAGAAAAAAATTATCATGTAATTTACAACTTCTTCACTGCAAAACATATGGACTACAAATCTTGATCAGGGCAAAGCCATAGATGCAATCTACATAGACTTCTGTAAAGCTTTCGACTCAGCAGTACATGATAAACTTCTCCTAAAACTAAAATCATACGGCATTTCAGGACCCCTCCACAATTGGATAACAGCTTTTCTATCAAACAGACAACAAGTGGTCAAAATTGGCAATGCTCTATCAAATCCTGTTCTTGTTAAAAGTGGCGTTCCCCAAGGCAGCGTTCTTGGACCAACACTCTTCATATTATACATTAATGATCAAATGATCTAAGTGCCAAAGCCCACTGTAACTACATCGCAAAAAAGGACTTAAAAGTTGTAAACCTAATCTTGTGTAACTTCTTCTCCAAAAACACTACACTACTAACCAGAGCATATAAAACATTTGTTAGACCAATTCTTGAATACAGCTCGACTGTTTGGAACCCATACCACATTTCTGACATCAATACAATTGAACATATCCAGAAATATTTTACAAGAAGAGTTCTCCATTCCTCCAAATACAACAAAATACCTTATGCCACCAGACTTGAAATCCTGGGTTTAGAAAATTTAGAACTACGCCGCCTTCGACATGAGCTGAGTTTAACTCATAGAATCATCTATTGCAATGTCCTTCCTGTCAATTGCAATAGACAGCTTCAATTGCAACAATACACGAGAACACAATAGATTTAAGCTTAATGTTAACCGCTCCAATCTTGATTGCAGAAAATATGACTTCAGTAACAGAGTTGTTAATGCTTGGAATGACTCTTTGATCTCTTCCCAAAATCCTCAAAGCTTCAACCAAAAACTATCTACCATTGACCTCACCTCATTTCTAAGAGGTCTGTAAGGGGCGTGCATAAGAGCACAAATGTGCGTACCGTTCCTGTCCTATAGTTTCCTTTTGTTATATCCAATTAATATAGTTATTACATACTCATACTCATATACAGTGGGGTAAAAAAGTATTTAGTCAGCCACCAGTTGTGCAAATTCTCCCACTGAAAAAGATGAGAGGGGCCTGTAATTACCTCAACTAGGAGAGACAACATGAGAAAACACATCCAGAAAATCACATTGTCTGATTTGTAATGCAGGTTGATAAGGTATTTGAGCCAAAAGCCATGCAGTTGGTCATTGCCAGGCGATGTCCAGTTCTTGATTTTCTTCACTCTGTTGCTTATCATTTCAGTAGTTATTTTCAGTTGGTCCATATTGTTTTTGGAGAATTTAAAACAAAATAATAATAATAATAATAATAATAATAATAATAATAATAATAATAATAATAACAACAACAACAACAACAACAACAACAACAACAACAACAACAACAATAATAATAATAATATTCAGTTGACTGAATTTCATGTTTAATGGATAAAGTAAATAATAATAATAATAACAACAACAAAGGGGCAGTTGTGCTGTTGTTACCTAATCCTGCCTTTCTGACACCAAAGGAGCAGTTGGGCTGCTCTCCTGCCCCCATCGTGGCTGGGCCTGGATGTCTATCGGGTGCGGTTCCTATGGTTATGGGAATACCGGTCTTCAGATTGGTAGTGGCTTAGCCACTGTGAACCAACCCACTGTGAACCAACCAATCATCAATGGTGAGAAGAAATCAACTACAAGGTGATGTCAGCAATTTGAAATACTTGAAAGAAGGAAAACTAAAGAATGAAAAGCTGAAAAATAGTTTATACAAAAAATACAACCTGGAGAAAAAAATGGAACTAATGGAAGAACTAAAATAGCATGTAATAGCAAGAGCATAGAAAATTGAAAGATACGAAGGATGAATAAAACAATATCGTGAAAATGTCCAGTTCAGAAGAAACAATACCACTTCTATTAGTTACTTGATAAAATTGAGTCCAAACTAATGTTCACCCATGTAAAGAAAAAGCTTAGAACTTTTGAAAAGAACTGTGGGATAACCCAGTGGAACACAATAAAACTGTCCCTTGGATCAAAAATATTCAAACACAAGCAACACGAAACAAAATGGAGAATATTGTAATAACAACTGATATGGTTGCAAAGCAAGTAAAGAAGTTCAAGAACTGGAGTGCACCTGGCCTGGTTGAACTACATGGCTAAAACACATTACCAGCCTCCATCACTGCATGGCCGCTCAATTTGATGAAATGCTTCAAAATGCAACAAGCAAAGAATGGTTAACAGCTGTTCAAACATACTTGATAATGAAAGTTCCAGAAAATAGCACAGAACCAACCAACTACCATCCAATTACTTGTCTGCCAACAACATTCAAACTTTTTAGAAGGTTACTGGCAAATTCAATATTCAATCATCTGATGAAAAACAGTTTGTATTTGGTAGAACAAAAAGGAAATTATAAAAAAATCAAGAGGAACAAAAGATCAGCTGCTCATTGACAAAATAGTACTAAAAATGCAAAACAAAAGAAAATGAATTTAAATATGATGTGGATTCCTTACAAGAAGGCATTTGACTTATTACCCCACAGCTGAATTAACGCCTGTTTGGAAAACTTTGGAATCAGCAAAAATATCTTTACATTTTTGAAAGCAAATATGCAAAATGAAAAACAGTTCTAATAGCAAATGGGGAGAACATTGACAAAATCAACATCAGATAAGGAATCTTCCAAGGGGACCCACTTTCAACATCACATAAATTCCACTGACAATAATCCTATGAAACACAAAACTGGGATACAAAGTATCAAGCCAACATTGCAAGATAAACCATCTACTATATATGGATAACTTAAAACTGTATGCAAAAATTTGAATCAATTTGAATTTGAATCAATACTCAACATAGTTCAACTGTTCAGCAGCAACATCAGAATTATTTATTATTTATTTATTTATTTAATCATATTTGTATACCGCCCTATCTCCCAAGGGACTCAGGGCGGTTAACAGGCACTTAAAAACACATAAATACAGAGTAAAAAACAATTAAAAAACTTATTCTAAACGCCAAATATTAAAAAATATAAAAAATAAAACCCAGTTTAAAACCCGTAAATTTAAAATCTAACTCAGTCCTGCGCAAATAAATAAGTGTGTTTTAAGCTCGCGGCGGAAGGTCCGAAGGTCTGGAAGCTGACGAAGTCCTGGGGGTAGTTCGTTCCAAAGGGTGGGAGCCCCCACAGAGAAGGCCCTTCCCCTGGGCGCCGCCAGACGACATTGCCTCGCTGACGGCACCCTGAGGAGTCCCTCTCTATGAGAGCGCACGGGTCGGAGAGAGGTATTCGGTAGCAGCAGGCGGTCCCGTAAGTAGCCCGGCCCTATGCCATGGAGCGCTTGAATGAACTTTGGACTTGGAAAAATGTGCTATATTATCCCTGCAGTGAGGAAAAATGGAAAAAATAGTTAAGAAATAGAACTGGGAAATGGAAGCATCGTGAAAGCATTAAAAAAGGATGATAGTTACAAATACTTAGGCATATCGGAAGCAATATCTTGAATGGAAAAGTCAGAGTCAATGCAAAAGGAATACATCAGGAGAGTCTGCAAAATATTAAAATCAAAGCTGAATGCTGGAAACATAATTATAGCCATTAATACATGGGCAGTTCCAGTGATATGCTATCCAGCTGGAATTATCAACTGGACTTTGGATGAACTGGAAAGTGTGGACTAGAAAATGTGTCATCATTGGCATCCTTCAGTCTCAAAAGACTGGTATCATGCTCTGGAAAGAGGTCCTAAAACAGCATCTAATGTGACTAAAAAGGCCAATTCGAGGGTGGCAATCCCTTCCACACTGAGGGCAGATACATTCTGTCCCCTGCCCAGTCCCCAGATTTCGCTGGTTCTAGGATTGCCTCTTTGCCTCAGCCTGCTGAACAAGTGTCTCTTCGAATTGGAGAACGCCAGGCTGCATCTTTAGCCTCCAAGCTGAACGATCAGAGGTCATGTTGTTAATGTCCATTCCTAAGGCCTTTAGATCCCTCTTGCAGATATCCTTATAGCACAGCTGTGGTCTCCCTCTAAGGTGCTTTCCCTGCACTAATTCTCCATTCAGGAGATCTTTCAGAATCCAACCATCAACCATTCTCATGACATGCCCAAGCCAGTGTAGACGTTGCTGTTTCAATAGTGTATACATGCTAGAAATTCCAGCACATTCCAAGACTGCGCTATTTGGAACTTTGTTATGCCTGGTAATGCCAAGAATACATCAGAGACAACACATATGAAAGGTGTTCAACTTTCTCTCCTATCATACATAAAGGGTCCAAGACTCACTGCAGTACAAGAGTGTGCTCAGGACGCAGGTTCTATAGACCTGGATCTTTGTATGTTCTGTCAGCTTCTTATTAAGCCAAACTCTCTTTGTAAGTTTGGAAAATGTGGTGGCCACTTTACCAATATGTTTATTCAGCTGAGTATCTAAAGAGAGAGTGTTGGAGATAGTTGAGCCGAGGTACACAAAGTCATGGACAAACTCCAGTTCTTGTGCAGAGATTGGAATACAGGGAGGTGAATCCATGTCCTGACCCATGACTTGTGTTTTTTCACATAAACTTATGAATATGTACCACTCTTTAAATCTGTGAAGTGACATCGACTGGTTGTACCTGCCAAGAAGAATAGGGGGCAGAGCACTATTGCAAACTGTAGAAGAAGAAGAAAAAGTTTGAATGACTATGTTAATCAAAGTACAGAAAAATTGCTGCAGGCTGTGAAAACGTAAAACATAAAAACAACAGAAACAAAGGCAGAATATAAGGAAAAACAGCTGGATGACAGAAAACCAAAGCTTTGTATGGACAGCACTTGAAAAACATTGAAGGAAAATGTGTTAACAACTTGACATGGCTTGACAGGGCATGGCTTAAGATAGGAACTATCAAGAAAGAAACAGAAGATTTAATACTAGCCGAAAATTCATGGGAACGTAAAATGGAAAAAGTTGTCAAAAATGAGAAGATGAAGACTTCTCTTTTGAAGACGTGGGACTTTTGTCATCAGATGGATCATCATTTTGTCATCAGATGGATCATCATTTGGAACACAACATGCCAGAAATTACAGTTGTCAAAAACCGAAATGTAGAATTTATTGATATCTCTGTATCTAGAGATGGCAGAGTCAAAGAAAAAGAACTGAAAAAAATCATGAATTATTATTGTTGTTGTTGTTGTTGTTGTTGTTGTTGTTTCGATTTCTATACCGCCCTTCTCCCAAAGGACTCAGGGTGATTTACAATCAAAGTAAAATCAATTAATACAAAGGAAAATTTAGAGTTGGTTGAAGAACTTAAAACCAATAAAACCCCTTATTAAAACCCCACTAGGCCATAAATATCACAACCTGGCCATTGAAACTACGTGATTATGGATGAAACATATAACAGTGATACCCACTTGGTACCATGTCCAAGAATTTTATAAAATACATCAAAAAAATTGAAGCTTCCTGCAATAACACCAGCAGAACATCTGGCATCTTTTTTCCCATGTTGGGCTCTAACCTGCATTGAGTATGGGTAAGCATTGAGTAAGCAATGATCTTAAGCAATCTTAGCGATGTTCCTCTCTAAGATAAACTGCACTGGAATTTGAGAGTTACATAAAACATAAAGAACTTCAGGCAACATTAGCTAACGGACCTGAAAAAAGATTCATAGGAGCCTAGGAACTTAACCTAGTTCAACAAATCAGTCAATTACCTGGAGGCATGGAGCAGTTGGCAAAAGCAGAATGTTCTTTGTTGATAGTTGTTCCATGACAACCTTGTCAGTTCTGCAAGTGTAACAAATTACATCCATCTGTACATTCTACATTCATTAAGGAATGGTGAATGCTTTGAAAGTTTGGGAACCACAGAACATAATGTTAAACTTCTGAGTTGTAAATGTTTTGCATGTGATTAATATGTATGTATGTGATTAATCCACCATAGCTATTTTACACAACTAATGTAGAAATCCCTTTGCGTTACTACTCTTTTGCATTTTAGTATTTAATGACTATGGGCCTTGTTAGATTCGGTCAATAAAGAGGCAGGAGACCAGTGAGTGACAACAGCTCTTTAGTTTATACTGAACCCAGCAACTGCCGTCTGGAAAAACCCCTCTTTATATACAGTTTTGGCTGAGGCTTCAACCAATCAACAACGTGCTTGTTCCCGCCCAAGTTTCCCTCCAAAACTTTTAAAGATACATTACACTCCTTCCCTCCCAGAACGCATTGTACCCACATTTACATAAAATTAACATCTTATTTCTCTACGTAGTCACATAAGTAGACTGGGCATCTCCTAATTCTCTTGGACCTGCGCAATCCATTCTCTGGGAGTGAGTCGAGCTGGCCGGAGGGACTGTTTGTTCCTCCTAGCTCCTCCTCTAGGCCATCCGGCCCTGGATTACTGGCAGAGTCGTCCCTGCTGTCTTCAGGAGGAACCGATTGGTGTCGCTGAACCTCATCGGACTCAGATAAGTCCCCCGTTTGTCCCGGGTTTGAGTCAGCTGTGAATTCAAACATTTGGTAGTCAGGGCCTGGCTGATTTGTTTCTGTTTGACTTGCTATTCGTTTTCTTATTTGGTCTATGTGGCGTCTCCAGCCATCCTCCGGCCATCCTCCATATCTACCAGATATGATTTTGGCCCGGTTATCTCGAGAATTTTCCCTTTTAGCCATGTTGGGCCCTCGCTATAGTTATGTGCCCATACCGGGTCGCCTACTGCCATTTCTCTTGTTTTACCAAGTGCCCCCTTGTACCCATCTGGGGTGTAGGTTGGGTTTAGTCGGTCTAATGGGCACCTGAGCTTTCTGCCCATCAATAGTTCCGCTGGCTGCGCCAGTTGTCACACAGGGGTTCTGTGTTGGACTGCTAGGAAGGTATCGATTTTTGTTTGCCAATCGCCTGGCCTTATCCTAGATAATGCTTCTTTGCGCCCGAACGAAACGTTCTGCAAGTCCGTTCGTCGCCGGGTGGAAAGGCGCCGAGAGGGCATGTCTGATGCCCTCCTCCGCCAAGTACCCCTCAAACTGGGTTGCCGTGAATTGCGGGCCGTTGTTGGAAACTAGGGTGTCTGGCAACCCATGGGTTACAAAGAGGTGCCTCAGGACTGAGATCACTGACTCGGCCGTCGTGGATCTCATGAGGATGATTTCTAGCCATTTGGAGTAGGCATCTACTACCACTAGAAAGGTTTGCCCGTGGAACGGGCCGGCAAAATCGATGTGAATCCTAGACCATGGCCCCTGGGGTTTCTCCCACTCCCTGATTGGGGCTGTAGGGGGTAGTGGCCTTGACTCTTGGCAGGCTTGGCATTTCCCTACCCTGTCGCTAATTTCCTTGTCCATCCAGGGCCACCACACATAGCTCCTCGCTAAACCCTTCATTCTCATGATCCCCGGGTGGCCCACATGCAGGAGTTCCAATACCTTTTCCTGTAATTTCTCCGGGATCACCACCCTGTCCCCCCATAACAGACACCCCCCTTGAACCGATAGCTCCTCTCGTTTTTTCACAAAATCCTTGAAACGCTCGCCCGGCGCAGCGGGCCATCCCCTTTGTACCCAACCTATTACAGTCCTTATCGTAATGTCCTTGTACAATGCCCTCGCCACCTCCTTGGATGTGACCGGGCCAGAGTCCAAAGAGTCAATTAGAAGGACGGGTACCCCCGGGGAAGGGTCTTTGATGGTCTCCGGTAACGGGCATCTGCTCAGGGCGTCCGCATGCCCTAAGTCCTTTCCTGGCCGGTGAAGTAATTTGTAAGAGTATGCCACCAGAAAGATGGTCCATCGGGTCAGTCTGGGCGAGAGGGCCACGGGCGTTGGGCGGTCGCCCGCCAATAGGCCTAGTAGGGGTCTATGGTCCGTGACTATCTCGAAGTCACGTCCGAAAACATATTCGTGGAATTTCTTTACCCCGGAGACTATAGCCAATGCTTCCCTATCTAGCTGACTATAGTTCCTTTCGGCCGAAGACATTGTTCGGGAATAATACGCTATAGGGGCTTCTGTTCCGTTTGGCAATCCGTGGCTGAGCACAGCCCCCACCCCATAGGGAGATGCATCACAAACTAGCACTAATGACAACGTTGTATTGTATAGCCATTGTATTGTATAGCCATTGTATTGGATAAGGAGGCTATCGCTGGACAAAAGGTTTTTTACCCCATCAAATGCCTTAGCTTCCGCCTTCCCCCATGACCACACAGTTTTCTTTGCTAGTAATTTGTGTAGCGGTTCGGCTATTGTTGCCTTGTTCTTTAAGAATACCGCATAGAAGTTCACCAGGCCCAAGAATGCCTGTAACTCCGTTTTATTTTGTGGGGCTGGGGCCTTCCTGATGGCCCGTACCTTGCTCTCAGTGGGGTGGATCCTTCCTGTCTATCCGTAGCCCAGGAATTCTACGGACCCTACCCCGATCTGGCATTTGTAGCTTAACCTTAAGCCCGGCAGACGGAAAATGCCCAAAACCTTCCTCAGTCTTACCCCAATTCCTCTAAATTCTCAGCCAATATCAAGACATCGTCAAGTAGGGCACCACCCCGGTAGTCCTGCAATAGTCGCCCATTAGGTTCTGAATAACCCAGGAGCCACACTAACCCCAAACTGTAACCGGTGCATTTAAAAGCACCCAGTGCGTGACGATTGTTTGCGCTTGGCTGTTCTGCTATCTACGGGTAACTGCTGATAGGCTTGAGCCAAATCTAGCTTGGCGAAAACCTGCCCTTGTCCTAACGAGTGCAGCAAGTGTTGCACTACTGGGACGGGTATGCACTCTTCTGCAATGCTTTGTTAGCGTTGCCTTGTAGTCGGCGCAAATCCGGACCGATCCGTCCGGTTTGACTGGGTGACTATAGGTGTCTCCCATTTTGCATGGTCGACGGGCACTAGTATCCCTGGCTTACTAGTTTGTCCAGCTCCCGGTCAATCTTGGGCTTTAGGGCAATGGAACCCTCCTAGCCTTTAACCTGATAGGGGCAACTTGGGGGTCTAGATTAAAAGAAATAGGGGTCCCCTCGTACTTGCCCAGGCAGTCTTTAAAGACGTCCTCGAACTCCTTCATTAGTTCATCTTTGAGGTCGACTTCGTTCCGGAAGACCCCAGTCACTCCCATGCCCAAAGCTCGGAACCAGTCCAGTCCTAGCAAACTCGGTAAGGTTCCATCCACTATGGTGAGTGGCAGGGTTTTCTTGAACTGTCCATACTTGACTTGGACGGACGTTACCCCTCGAACAGGGATTCGATTCCCTTGGTAGTCCTGCACTCTCAGCTTCTGGGGTTGTAGCTTGCGCTTCGCGACGGCTGGCAAGTCTCTCACGAGGGTGTCCCAGGACATAATCGTGATTGATGAGCCGGTGTCCACTTCCAGTTGGCACGGCACCCCTTCAATGTGTGTCTTGGTAAAAATCTTTTTCTCCAGTTGCGTCGATGCGTGGCCCACTCTCACGGCGGTCTGGTTTAACTTCGCGCCCTTTTTGAATGGACCAATCCTGGGCCGCCTCGCTGCTCCCACGCTCTGATTGGTCGGTTTGAATTTTTGGCGGGAAGGTTGGAGGGCTCGACAGGCCTACGCTATGTGGCCTTTCTTTTTGCACCGCCGGCAAACCACGTCCTTAAACTTGCAGTGTTGTCATTGGTGTTGGCCCCCGCAACTCACGCATTCGCTCCGATCCCCTGTCTCCGGCCTCCCGGTGTGGAAAACCTCTTCCTCTTCCTCACCTTCCGATTCGGCCTGGACTTCCTCATTGTGGACCGGGGTTGTTTTCGCTCCAGCCCCTGGCGCGTTCGGCATTTGCAGGGTCTCTGCCGCTTTGGTGGACATCTCGTGAGCCCTGGCCTCGTCCAAGGCTATTGCTAGCGTCAGGTTGCTTTTAGACAGCAGCCACCTTCGCAATCGGATGTCCCTGACCCCACAAATGAGCTGGTCGAGTAAGGCGTCTTCCAAATCTCTGTACTCACAATGGTTCGCGGCTTTTCTCAACGCCGCCATGTACACACTAATCGATTCGCCCTCGCGCTGTACCCACTGCCTCAACTCGAACCGTTGGACGAACTTTGAGGGTACTGGTGCGTAGTGTGCTCGAAGTGCCGTTTGCAGTGTTTGCCACGGTACCGACTGTACCGGCATCAGCTCTGAAAGTGACTCCGCGGTATCGAAAACCTCTGGACCGCAGTGGCTTAGGAAGTACGCTCGCTTCCGATTGTCCGAGACTCCTTGGAGTTCGTTCGCTTCGAGGAAACACTCGAAACGAGCCATGTACGACCCCCATTTCTCCTTTGCCGGGTCGAATGGCGCTGGCGGTGTGTAGCTGGACATCGCTGCTTTCCGCCCCTTACTGTCTGGGTTCGTGAATTCCTGGTTACTTCAGCTGTTTCTTGTGATCTCGCTGCCTCGAAATCCCACCTTCGTCGCCAATGTTAGATTCGGTCAATAAAGAGGCAGGAGACCAGTGAGTGACAACAGCTCTTTAGTTTATAGTGAACCCAGCAACTGCCATCTGGAAAAACCCCTCTTTATATACAGTTTTGGCTGAGGCTTCAACCAATCAACAACGTGCTTGTTCCCGCCCAAGTTTCCCTCCAAAACTTTTAAAGATACATTACAGGCCTCATGGTTTAAGGATTGATATTATAGTATAGTTAGGCCATGTGTAAGTGACAAATTGGATGCCAAATTGTGATTTTAATATAGATTTTATCTGTTATTTACTACTTTATTCTAGAATTTTTAACTGGCTATTCCTTGAGTGTTTTTATTTGTTCTGGTCTTTGGTCTTGGACTGTAATAAACAATCAAATCATAGGTTTGATTTGTATGTACGTATGTGTAAATATATATGTTTAATAATGACAACAATAACAATATTTGTTGTCGATAGGATGACCTGTTTTTGAAAATATCTCATTATGAAAACCAGCAAGAATGTTCTGGTTTCAAAAGTCAGTTTTAGAAAAGATTTGGTGAAGTGGTTAAGGCATCAATCTAGAAAGTAGGAGATGACCAGTTCCAGCCTTTCTTAGGCACAAAATTAACTAAGTAACCTAGGCCATTCTTTTTCTCTCAGCTCTAGGAAGTAAGCAAAGGCAAACCACTACTGAAATCTTTCAAAAGAAAACTCCAGGGACTTCTTCAGCCAGTTGCCAAGTGTCAAGACTGACTTAAAGGTACCAAAAAACTCTCAACCACTCAACCACCCTGAACTATGGAAAATATTTTCTAAGGCCATAAAAAAAGATTACTGCTAGGGAAAATACTCTTTTGGAGATTCACCCCTATTCTTGGCAGTCAAGAAAAGTCTTAATTCACCTACAGTTTTTATAGAAATGTCTTTAGCATGTTTCTTTAAATGTGTTGTCTTCATATTTCATGATAGTTATTATTTGATTTCATATTTCTCTGCAATTTCATAGTTTTAGAAAATTTTCCCCTCCCTAAATAATGAAAAGAAATACTCTGTTTTCCCCAAAATAAGACATCCCCTGATAATAAGCCCAATTGGGCTTTTGAGTGCATGGCAATAAGGCCAAGCGCTTATTTCAGGGTTCAGAAAAATATAAGACAGATTCTTGTTTTCGGGGAAACACAGTACGTACCCATAACAACTGACTGGATGGAAACATTCTCTGTGTGGATCAGAAAAATGAGTCATGTTTCTGTTCCACCTCAAAAGATTTCTAATAAATAATTGAAACAAATCCATTGTGACATTATTTGAATTATAATTATTTTTCTAAAGTGTCAAGACCTGAGTAATTTTATACCATATTATGTAAGGAATGTTCCTCCCGTGTTGTCCAAGAGCAGAGCAGCAGGCAAAGAATAGATGTCCTTGCCTATTTTCCAACCACCAGTGTTCAGATGCACCGATTAGGAAAGATCAGATTTAAGCCTATTCATTGATCTCTTTGTATCTTCATGGCTGGAGGAAGAAAATATCACACAAGGAAGAATTTACTTGGTTAGAATTAAATACTAAAAAACAAAAAGAGCTCCCCAGAATCTCCTTTCAAATAGAAATAATTTCATTATTGAGTGAAGGCACTCAAGACTGATGTTTATTAAAAGGCATTAGCCAGAGTCTAATTTCACAAACCACCTTTTTAAAGTGTTGTATTTCAAGATTTTTTATAGTAACATTTTTAAAAGATGCAATGCAATAATCTGTATAGTAATATTGAAAAGAGTCACTAAATGACCACTGAACTGTGACCTTTCGATCGATAAATTCAGTGTCTTAGCCACTGAGCCACTGTGTCCCTAAATGTCTGCATACCTAAACATATTTTGCGTGCAAATTTGATTTCGAGCAAAATGTTGCTATCTTTTTTACATATCTATTTTGTACTTTTAGAGTTTAACAGCAATCCTTCCTTGCAAGTTTATCACGAAAATGTCTATAGAGATTCTCAATCATTCCTAGGTCATGGTTATCCCAAAGACGTTTTTTTCAAAGGGCAGCTAGACTTCCTTGGCTTTTTTTTTTCTTTGAAAACATTTCGTTTCTCATCCAAAAATTTTCAGTTCTAAAGTTTTGAAGAACTGAAGATTCTTCGATGAGAATTTAAATGTTTTAAAAGAAAAAAACCAAGAAAATCCAGTTGCCTTTTGGAAAAAGCACCTTGGAACTATCACCAAGTAGAGTGACTGATTGATTGACTGATTGATTGATCGATGATTGATTGATTATGTGTCACCAAGTATAGCAACCATATAGATAAATTCTAATATTAATCAGATATGTACTGTCTTAAATAGAACTGTCACGGGATTAATTAGAGTTGGCTTTGCTTAGATTCATGTCGATATGATGTATCCAATAAAGTTTATTAGAAAGAGACCGATAAGTTTCAAATCTGCTTGCTTGGTTGGGTTCATCAGTCAGGACCTTGACATTAAACCAACTATCTATAAAAAACTACTAGCAATCTAGAACTCAGGGTCCTGAGCCCCGACAGCCTATCCAGCCACCTCTGGAAAAGCTGAAAAGACTCAGGGAAGTGAAGAATTATGGAGCAGAAAGGAGCGGTGACAGCAAAGCCTGGAGTGGGGCGAAGGAGGCCACAGGGCAAGCCCAAGGTGACTTTGAATTCCAGACACGAGGAGCCAAGCCCAAAGTCCGAGTGGAGAAGGTCAAGCAGCAGACAATAGGGGACAAGGCCACAGCTGCTTGAGACTGCCACTGGGTTATGGAAGATGCTGGGCACAGGAAGGCACCAAAGGCAGCCAAAGCAGAGCTCGCATTGATCTCCTCCTGACCAATGTATGTCCAGGTGCCGAGGTGGGAGGAGGCAAGAGGTGGCCAAAGCAGAGCCAGGGGCGGTGGCCACTGGGAAGGAGATGCCTGGTGGCACCAGTGACAGAGCTCCCCAGGAGCCTCACAGACATGGAACAAATACATACTTCGGCTGTGGCCAGGAAGGGCACTGGGTGCATGAATGACTGGCACCAACCTTGAGACCAGCACCAATAGTTTCAGCTTCTTTTTTCACCAAAGAAGCTGCCAAAAAGGGCTGAGAGAAATCAAGGGTGATGTGCCAGGTCATGTGCTAGCAGTGATGTGGAGGGAACTCCAACCAAGGAGGAATGGCTGCTGAGCATCTATGAGGGGAAGATGACCTGATGGTAAGTGGATCCATCAGCTCCTTGCTAGTCCCCACAAAGATCATAGCACAAAGATCAGGGCCCCAGAGAGAAATGACAGTGCTCATAGACAGATCACTGGTCAGTGCAGGCTGCCTACTTATTTAACTGAGCCCATGCATATGGGGGATGGGCGACCACCACAAAATCCTCTGGTTCATAGTGGCACCAAAGATGAAGGAAGAGGCGATCCTGAGGTTATCCTGGTTAACAAAATGGAACCCTATAGTGTGCTGGCAGAAAGGAGCCAGGTGAGTGACCATGGTGAGAAGGGGCCCAAGCCCAGGAAAAAGAGACTTTGGGGAGTCAGGCCAGCAGGGGAGTGATGGGAGAAAAGTCATGAGCTTAAAGGCAGCATCCAATATATTGCCTGAGGCACCTCCCACCCATAAAGAACACAAAGACTTGAGGATGTGTTCACTGAGGAGGAGTGCAATGCCCTGCCCCCTCATCAGTCCTGTGCCATTGAAATCCTACCTGGGGAAAACTCCCCAAGCCAAAATGTACTCCATGACCCCTTGGGAGATAGTTGAGCTGTGAGATTACATAGACAGCGAAGTCATGAGTGGCAACCCCCAGTGCTGTTTAAAGAGAAAAAGATGGGTCTTTGAGATTATGCATGGGCTTTAGAGGAATAAATGGGGTATACATGGAAAACATGTATCCCCTTCATTTCATGAAGGACTTGCTGGGTCACTTGGCCAAGGGAAAAGTGTTTACTAAACTGGACTTGAGGGAGGTTTACTACCAAGTGAGGATTAAGGAGGGAAACAAATGGAAGATGACAGTCAACTGCCCCCTGGGGAGCTACCAATTCAAAGTGATGCCTTTTGGACTACAGTGCACCCCTGCTGTGTCCATGCAATTGATTAACAAGATGGTACATGAGCATCTGTACAAAGGGGTCCTCATATACCTGGTGACATTCTCATTTACTCAGAAACAATGGAAGAGCATGTGAAATTGGTGAGGCAGGCTCTGCAAAAGCTATTGAAAGTGAACTTTTATGCCAAGCTGCCTAAATGTGAGTTCCATAAGACGAGCCTGGACTACCTGGGCTACCAAGTGTCATGAGAGGGAGTAGAGATGGACTCAGGGAAAGTGAAAGACATCCTAGGGTGGTAAGCTCTCAAAATGTGTAAACAGCTGCAAAGCTTCCTGAGGTTTGCAAACTTCTACTGGCAATTCATCTTTTCCTTTGCAAAGATCACCCTGCCCATTACTGAGCTATTAAAAATGGACAAGACAGGAAGAAGCCATGGCCAAGCCAGACACTGAACTGGACTATGGAATGTCAAGCAGCTTTTAAAAAACGAAAGAGTCTTTTCTCAGCCGAGCCAGTTCTAAAGCACCCCAACGCAGAGAAGCCTTTTGTAATCCAGGCAGATGCCAATGATGTTGCAGTGGGAGCTGTGCTCCTCCAGAAGAACAGAGTGGGAAAATTACAGCCATGCACATACACCTCCTGTAACTGAATAAGACTGAACATCACTGGGCTGTGTGGGAGAAAGAGGCATTTGCGAGGTGGGCATTTCTTACTTAGAGACAGTTCTTGGAAGGGAGTAAAATTCCCTTTGAAGTATGGACTGACCACAAGAATTTAGAGGTCCTAAGGACTCCCCAAAAACTCTCCCAAATAAGTCTGGTGGGTACAATATTTCAACCGCTTTGAATTCGAGCTAAAGTACATCCCGGGGAGGGGGGGATTCTTAGCTGATGCATTGTCCCAATTGCCACAATACAAAAGCAATCGGGAGGAAATAATTAGCAGGCAATAAGGGAGCAATTGAGCCCTGTATGACACATTGACACAACATATGAAGAGAGAGCTGTTGACGGACACTTGGTTTGAGGACCACCAAGGGGAGCTGACTCTGAGAGAAGGATTGGCATGGAAGGGAGACAAGCTATATGTCCCGAGCAGCTTGCAGATGTAAATCTGACAGCAGAGCCATGGCTTGCCACTTCAGGTTTTTAAAGACTCTCCATTTAGCCAAATGACAATTCTGGTGGCCAGAGATGAAAAAAGATGTTGAGAGTTATGTAAAATGCTGTGCTGTGCAGATATGAAAAAGAGACCAGGGAAGAACCTGGGGTTGTTTCAATAAGTGGCAGATTCAACCTGGGCCTGGGAAGAGATTGCGATGGACTTCAATGTGGAAATCCCAGAGAGCGGGGGGAATAATGTTATTTGTACAGTGATCGATCTGTTTTCAAAACAAACCCATTTTGTAGTATGCTCGAGTCTACCTTCTGCCCAAAACCTAACCATGCTGTTCTTGCAGCACATCTATCGCTGGCACGGTGTTGAAATGAAGAAATTGAAAAGAATCATCTCAGACCATTCACAGTGAAGTTTTGGAGGGAATTTATAAAGTTGATAGGGTCTTCTCATGTGCTTAGCTCAGCTTTTCATCCAAGTACTAATGGGACACAGAATGTACAAATGCAATGGTGGAATAATACCTGCATTGTTATGTCAATTAGCAGCAGTCAAATTGGGCAGAACCCCTGCAATTCACTGAATTGGCTTACAACAACACAGTACATAGTAGTGCAGGGTTCATCCCATTTAAAGTGATTATGGGGGTGAATTTTGTCCCCATGCCAGAATACCCCAGGGAGCCCCTTTAGTAAGTTTGACAAGTGGGTAAATTCCTTGCGAGATGCATGGGAGAATGTAAAGAGAGCATTAGCCAAATGCTAATTTGTCAAAAGATACAGGTAGATAAGAGAAAATCACTCCAAGATCCTGTTGTGGTCCATCAGCAGCCTAGGGAACTGGCAACGGAGTCGGTCAGCGATGAGGCTGAGGTGAGGCCAGGGCCATCGGGAAGTGAGGTGCAGACTCCAGAGCCTCCAGAGACTGATAGTTGTGAGGCAGAGAAATAGGAGGAGCCTGTTCCTAATGCACACATGAGAAGAGCTGCCAGAAGGCAAGAGCAGCTCAAGCAAAAGAGACAACTTGGGAATAGGGCCAAGAGATGATTGGCCCCTCCCATAAGGCTTAAAACAGACCAGCACTGGCGTTTGAGCTTTGTCAGAAAACAACGTTGGTAAGCTTCGTCTTCTGTTTTGTCTTCTGCTTTGTCTACGTCTTGCCTTTATTTTTGTGACTTGTTAATGTTTGCCAAGAAAAGACTTTGGCAGTTTTTCTAATTGGACCAAGGTTTGCGAGAGAACTGAGGAATTTGTGTTGGGAGGCATTTGTTTTAATTTGAGTTGAACGGCACTGGGAATGAAGTAATTCTCAGCTGTTCAAATAAAGTTTTTTTTTTCACAGACTGAGTTTCTTACTACTTACTTGGGCCTGGGTCACAACAGACCCCCAGGGTAGGGGAGAAGGTATACTTATCTACAAAGTATTTGAAGTTATGGTTGCCCTGCAAGAAGCTGGATCCGAAGTACTTAGTCCTTTTTCCCATTGTAAAAGCAATTAATCCAGTCACGGTGGAGCTCAAACTTCCCTGATTGCAAGGGAAGGTGCATCCAGTGTTTCATTGCAGCTTGCTTAAGCTTTTGGTAGGGTCTAGATTCAGGCAGGCTGAGGGGAGGGCTCCCAGAACTGTGTTAGTAGAGGGAGAGGAGCATTAATCAAGAAGATCTTATTTGGTGGACTTGCAAGAAAATTAAGGCCTTTTGGATAAGAATTTGGTGGATTATTCAAAATGTACTGAAGAAGAAGATAAAGTTCCTGCCGCAATTTTTTCTTTTGGGAATTATAACGGATTGTACAGGGATTGAGACTAAATTGATTCTGAATTTAATAACAACAGCAAGACTGTTGATTGGACAATACTGGAAGAAAGAAGAGGTACCTACAATAGAAGAATGGATATTGAAAGTCATTAATTTGGCTGAGATGGCTAAAATCTCAGCTTTTTTGAAAGACAATACGCAGGAAAGATATTTAACTGAATGGAAAAAATGGATTGATTATTTACAAAATAGATATCAGATTAAGAAATATCAGACTGCCTTTGAATAATTAGGAAGTATTATTTTATGTAATGGGGAGGGGGTTGGGAGATGAAAAGATTTGGATGAGGTTAATTGGATTAGAAGGGAAAAAATTTACTCTATGTTTGGTTTATGTATAACAATACCTTGTGATTGACCCGGGAAGCCGGGGAAGGAGGGGAAGGGGTTTTCTGGGAGGGAGGGGGAAAAAAAGGGGGGGAAATGTTTTTGTTTTTTTAAAACTTTTTCAATAAAAAAAAAAAAGAAGATCTTAGACTCCAGATAATATAAAGGTGTCAGGCCTGGAACCCATCTTTTGCATTTGGGCTTCAGGCCTGCCATATTTACTGGATGTGGGAAGGAAGATTGCAGTACATAGTGCAATGGAAAGGTTACCCAATGTCAGAGGTGCACTGGATGAAAGCTCAAAATTAAAAACCAATAGATTTCACAAAAAATATCCAGATGCCTGGGATACTATATGGTAGGGGGAAGGAGAATAAAACCTGAAAAGTGTTAAGGGGGAGGGGAGGGGAGCCATCTGTTGAATGGTGGTTCCAGTCAGCAGACAACAGCAAGAATTCAGTTCTGTCGGAACCAAGATCATTCAGCTTAGTAACTCTGGGTTACTAAGGCCAGATTGTTGCTAAAACAATATTTGGACTTCTAATTGGACAATGTGACTTGAAGTAATGAAGGGAGGGGAATTTGATTCTTTAACTATGCGAAAACCACAGGATTAATTAGTTGGTTTTGTTTAGATTCATGCCAATATGATTTATCCAATAAAGTTTAGTAGAAAGAGACCGGAAAATTTCAAGTCTGCTTGAACTGGGGGCCCCCAGTTGGAATCAAATGAAAAAATACATTTGGTGTGGTTTGTTTATATATTGTTTATATTATATTTATATTAATATATTGTTTATACTTCCAATTATAATTAATATGATTGCCAACCCATTTTGACCTATTTGAACTTTCTGAATCCACATACATTGCAAGAAATTAAACAAAAAGTTGTGACAGAATGGATTGTTATTGCAAAGCTAATCCAAGTAGTGCTGCAGCTGGTGCATCAAGCAGGACTAGTAAAAGATATTTTGGATTAAAGATAAATTCAGATGCAGCCCATATGATTCCGATCCTTTAAGGGGAGCATAGTCCCATCCATCAGAGAAAATCTGTCCTTGAAAAATAAGGTATTCTTAATAGCACCTCTGTCTTGCCAAGTCTTGGCTTCAGTTTCTTTGGTTTTATCTTGTCCGTTACTATAGACAGGCAATGATTTATCAATTCTACAGTGTCATCTGGTTCAAATGAAAGGGAGAGAAATTGCTGAGCATTATCAGAATACTGATGATATTTTATTTTATCTTGTTCTGTGGTTTTGAGATGTTGAACTATGTGGGTCATAAAATGGAACTTTGTGGCACTCCCAAAGAATAAATGCCATGGATTCAAGCAGAAATCTTCCAAGACTAATATTCAGAGATGATCATTCAGGTCAGGTGAAAATAAAACTGCTTCAAGACTGTTCCACCACGTCTAATTTGGACAATCTTTTCAGAAAAATACTATGGTTAAGATTACTGAAAATTGCTGAAGGCCCCAGGCAAATTAATTAAGGTTGCAGTCACTTAATATTTGTCCTTGCAGGTATCATCCAACTAGGTAACCAAGAATATTTAAGTGGCAAACCAGTCCTCACCCAAATCAAAATAAATTTAGAGAACCCATTCCATCCAATAATGTTTAACTCTGAACTTGTGAGAACATATGACCACCTTGCCCAAAAAGGATATTTTTTTTGGAGTCTCCAATAATGAAATTGGGAATTCTTGTCACAAGAAGAAATTTATTGCTTCTTAAGCCATGAGGGATCGAATAAGTGCTAGCCAAACTCAATCAAGCACATTATTCACATTTCATTTTTATCCTTTAAGTGTCATATTCCTACCACCAATATCAATATGTTCTCTAAATCAGGTCCAAAAAATCCTGAATTAACTTGGAAGAACTCCATGGGTCACACAGCAGATGCAATGGAGGATAAGAAAAAAAATGTGTGGTTTTCTTTTTTGTCTGCATCAACACCACTAAATAGGCTTAATAATGAGCTCTTATGAGAGTTAGATTCATGATGGTTTTTCCTCATTTGTTGTTTCCTGACATGCTTTACCAACCTCATTTGAAATTTGGAAGTAATTATGCTGCTCTGAGAGACAATAGTTAGGTGTGATTGTGACAAGTATCTTACATTAAAAGGCAGTAAATCCTGTGTGCCATATTGAACCTCTCCCAGATTTGGAATACATTGCAATCTATCAACTACTCAAGCAGACCATTGTATGCCCACTATTTTATAGAGCAGATTAGTTGCTACAAGTCTAAATCTCAAAGGGAAACATCATGACAAAGGAATACATTTTTTATGTTGTCATTTGTTTATTGTGTGTCATTCGATCATCCAGTTTAGTTAATCTTTGATGTCTATTGATATACTGTGGCATCTGCATAGTAACCAACAAATGTCTAAATAACAGCTGGTATCCCAAGACAGGAAGTTAGGCTGAGTTCTAGGCTTTTGCACAATGTAAAGAGGAGTCATGAAATAGCTATTTGAAATATCAAGGCTGTAACAATTCCTTTGTGATTAGAGCATCAGCTTCTCTTTGTTACATGCAATTATCAGAAAGAAAATGAACATGAGGTTGCATCATTTCAAGCCTATTGAAATATTAATCATTTCCAGACTCAAGAGCAGGGTTTATTATTCCTATGTGTAGCTGACATCTGGCAATGGAACTGGTGTGAGGAGGGTGTAGTGGAGAGAAGTTTCTGAAAGCTTGCCAAGAAGATGTGACAATTTGTTCCTCTGACATGGAACTGAGCATACCAGAAGTGTCAAGAAGGAGATTCACAGCTGGAGAGGAATGAAAGAAAAATATTGCTCGAGTTTAACCTCTGGGCTTCCTGTCACCATATGGTGTGATTTTTGTGGTTTTGTTTTCATCTCCTTTCTTTTGCAGAGAAATTATGAACTGGTCTCCTGGTTGCAGCCACAATTTCAGTATACAAGGAACCAAAAAGGATGGAAAAGTTCCTGTGCAGAGTAAAAAAAGGAAGGAAATTTCATCTAATGCATCTTGAAAGATCTTGTTTTTATACTGACAAACTCAGGTTAATTTACCTAGATAATAAAGTGAAACTCAATCAAAACAATTTGCAGGTGTGTTGGACACAAGCCAACAGTTTGCACTACTGTATAGCAAAAATAATAAGAATTGGCTTTTGATGTCTCAGATACCTACAGTTGACTCCAACTGATGCCAATTGCAAAGATCCAGTGGCTGCTGGCATCTCTAAAACAAGTTTAAGTTCTTCGTCTGTGTAAATTACTCAAATAACAGATACTCATGACTTATGTCAATGAAGTTGACTTTAAATATATACATATATTTCAGTCGATTACACCTCAATTTTCTCTATATTTATCCCTTATTAATTTTAGTTTAGTCTATCTTTATAGCTAATGAATTGTGGGGAAAATATCCATTGATATTCATGCCTATTTTCCTTGAACAATATTCATAATATTGTTTCTGAATTCTGATTCTGAATTCTGATTCCTTTCTGAAATCAACTTTTCCATAGTAAGAAGCATGTCCATATTTTCCTCTAGTATCCATTTTACTCTATTCACTTAACATTTCATGGTTGTTTGAAGTTGTGAATGACTTTGCAACTTTGAGAAATGGGCAAGTATAAGCACTCATGCATATCATATATATCCATATTGTTGGGGTTTTTTGAGTTTTTTTTAGCGTATGGCACATATTAGCCAGGGATCATTACGGTGGCTGGCTGCCTCTGTAAAGGAATTTTTCAGGCAGTGTTATCTTTACCTGCAGGATGGCCTGAATGCCAGTTGGCAATTGGGGGAGGCTCCTTTCTTGTCCCTACATGGTTTATTCATGAGAATCCAGCCACCGACCTCAGCAGTGTGCAGACCCAGCGTTTTACCACATGAGCCATATGGCCCCATTTCATATTGTTATCTGTAATGGATAGACAGGAATTCAGTATATTCAATGACAAATCTTAATGAGCTAAATTTGTTAAACTCCCTAACTTCAACAAAACCAGAAATCAAGTCATTATCTGAACTTGAAAGTATCATTAGGAACGAAGTAGTTGGTCTGGTAGTTGGTAGTTGGACACACAAAACAAATTCCTTGTGTGTCCAATCACACTTGGCCAATAAAAAATTCTATTCTATTCTATTTCATAGAGCTTTGATAGTCACTAGTTCCTTTGTTCATTGCTCTTCTGTGGATGTAATGTCTCAGAGGCTGTTTTGGGACACACAAGCATTTCAAAACTTAAATTCTAAGATTACTGAGAACTTTCCATTAATGCTGTTAGATACTGACAGTTTTCCTGATAGTTTTCCCTCTGGTCCATCATTTGAGCGGGAAGAATGCTCAAACATGAATGCCTATATAAGGGCAGGCTGTCAGAGAGGCAAGCTGCTGGATTGTATATAGTTGCCAAATAAAGAGTTGTTGTTTGAAGCCTGTTTTCAGTCTCTTCACTCACCCAATCTAACACTGGTGATGAGGGTGGGATCAGTGAAGGAAAACTGAGGCAACTGACAACGAACATCCAGCCAGGTGGACAAAAAGGAGTGGTGGACATTTTGCGTGCCAAATTCAAAGAGCGAAAAAGTGGCAAGAATGTCTGTGTTCCACCTGCCTGCATCATTTGACCCAACGAAGGAGAAATGGGACATTTATTTATTTATTTATTTATTTATTTATTCGAATTTATATACCGCCCTATCTCCCGAAGGACTCAGGGCGGTTCACAGGCAGATAAAAAACATATATATACAGATTAAAAAACCATTAAGAAACTTATTCAAAAAGCCAGATTATTAAAATAGTATAAATATTAAGACCAATTAAAACCCCTATAAAATTTAAAAATTTAAAAAACTAGTCCAGTCCCGCGCAGATAAATAAGTATGTTTTAAGCTCGCGACGGAAGGTTCGGAGGTCTGGAAGTTGACGGAGTCCTGGGGGGAGTTCGTTCCAGAGGGCGGGAGCCCCCACAGAGAAGGCCCTTCCCCTGGGCGTCGCCAGACGACACTGCCTAGCTGACGGCACCCTGAGGAGTCCCTCTCTGTGAGAGCGCACGGGCCGGTGAGAGGTATTTGGTAGCAGTAGACGGTCCCGTAAGTAGCCCGGCCCTATGCCATGGAGCGCTTTAAAGATGGTTACCAAAACCTTGAAGCGCACCCGGAAGGCCACAGGTAGCCAGTGCAGTCTGCGCAGGATAGATGTCATACGGGAGCCACGAGGGGCTCCCTCTATAACCCGCGCAGCTGCATTCTGAACTAACTGCAGTCTCCGGATGCCCTTCAAGGGGAGCCCCACAGAGAAGGCCCTTCCTGGGCGTCGCCAGACGACACTGCCTAGCTGACAGCACCTGAGGAGTCCCTCTCTGTGAGAGCGCACGGGCCGGTGAGAGGTATTTGGTAGCAGTAGACGGTCCCGTAAGTAGCCCGGCCCTATGCCATGGGCGCTTTAAAGATGGTTACCAAAACCTTGAAGCGCACCCGGAAGGCCACAGGTAGCCAGTGCAGTCTGCGCAGGATAGATGTCATACGGGAGCCACGAGGGGCTCCCTCTATAACCCGCGCAGCTGCATTCTGAACTAACTGCAGTCTCCGGATGCCCTTCAAGGGGAGCCCCATGTAGAGAGCATTGCAATAATCCAGGCGAGACGTCACGAGGCGTGAGTGACTGTGCACAGGGCATCCCGGTCTAGAAAGGCGCAACTGGCGCACCAGGCGAACCTGGTAAAAGCTCTCCTGGAGACGGCCACAAATGATCT
Organism: Ahaetulla prasina; assembly: GCF_028640845.1. Taxonomy (NCBI): domain Eukaryota; kingdom Metazoa; phylum Chordata; class Lepidosauria; order Squamata; family Colubridae; genus Ahaetulla; species Ahaetulla prasina. The sequence goes on along the minus strand of NC_080547.1, from coordinate 29,286,919 downwards.
TCAAAAGACAGCCGCTCATCCAGGAGGATGCCCAAGTTGCGCACCCTCTCCATCGGGCCAGTGACTCGCCCCGACAGTCAGCCGTGGACTCAGCTGACTGTACCGGGATGCCGCATCCACAGCCACTCTGTCTTGGAGGATTGAGCTTGAGCCTGTTTCTCCCCATCCAGACCCGTACGGCCTCCAAACACCGGGACAGCACTTCGATGGCTTCGTTGGGGTGGCCCGGTGTGGAAAAGTACAGCTGGGTGTCATCAGCGTACAGCTGGTACCTCACACCGAAGCCACTGATGATCTCACCCAGCGGCTTCATGTAGATGTTGAACAGAAGGGGCGAGAGGATCGACCCCTGCGGCACCCCACAAGTGAGGCGCCTCGGAGCCGACCTCTGCCCCCCTGTCAACACCGTCTGCAACCGATCGGAGAGATAGGAGGAGAACCACCGATGAACGGTGCCTCCCACTCCCAATCCCCCCAACCGGCGCAGCAGGATACCATGGTCGATGGTATCAAAAGCCGCTGAGAGGTCTAATAACCAGGGCAGAGGAACAACCCCTATCCCTGGCCCTCCAGAGATCATCCACCAACGCGACCAAAGCCATCTCCGTGCTGTAGCTGGGCCGGAAACCGGACTGGAACGGGTCTAGATAGACAGTTTCCTCCAGGTGCAAGGGAAACTGATATGCCACCATACTCTCTACAACCTTCGCCGCAAAGCGAAGGTTGGAGACCGGACGATAGTTACCTAAAACAGCCGGGTCCAGGGAAGACTTCTTGAGGAGGGGTCTCACCACCGCCTCTTTCAAGGCGGCTGGGAAGACTCCCTCCACCAAGGAGGCACTCGTAATTGCCTGGAGCCAGCCTCGTGTCACCTCCTGAGTGGCCAGCACCAACCAGGAGGGGCACGGGTCCAGTAAACACGTACATGACCCGATTTGAGTGCTTCATGGAAGCAAATGATCTCCTTGGGTTATCTGAAAACTGAAAAAGGGCTCTATTTCTCAGCCATTGCAGCCACCAGCAGGATGAAGAGTCCAAAGATAGAGAGGACAAAATCTATCACATAGACAGAAGGAGGCCTGTGGGACAAGAGAGAAAATGGCAACCATGTGCCAGCTGTGGGGGCCAGCACCTGAGAGCGTTGTGCCACCATCGTGATGCAGTCTGCCAAAGATGCGAACAGAATGGGCATTTGGTGAGAGTGTACCAAGCAAACCTGCCCCACAACTACAAGGCAACCCCTGAGGCCACCCTGCCAGGAACACCCACACAACCAAGGCTCGACACGTAGAAGCCAATGCACACTAGCAACAATGCAAGGGCTCCGAAAAGCAACCAGACCAGAATTGGCCAAGCAAGCTCCCTGTCTCAAAAGAAACTGAACTTAACTATCTTAATTGAGGGGTCCCCTTGCAAGATGGAGATAGACACCAGGTCATCAGTGACAATAATATCCTGGCAAGCACTAAAGAGAGTGGTTCTGAAACTCCAGAAGTGACAATTGAGCCACCAACAACTAAAGTTGAGCAACTACCAAGGGAATCGAATTCCTGTGCTGGGCTGTGGAACGTTTAATGTGAAATTCAACAAGTTCTGGTGATAGCTGCCATTGATGTTGGTTGGCGGAAACTCCCAAGCCTGCTCGGCCTAGACTGGTTCAGTTCCTTCAGTTTGGGGGTAACTGGCATCAATAGCATCGCCAGCGCTGCTGCAGACGACCTGACCTGAGAATTCCAGGACGTGTTCAACCTGGAACTTGTGAGCACCCCCATTTCATTTAGCCTAAACCCCAATGTGGCACCAATAAGAATGAAGCCGAGAAGGGTCCCATTTGCACTAAGGCCAAAATTGATTTAGAATTGGACAAACTGATCCGGCAAGACATTCTTGAGCCGATCAGCCATGCTAAATGGGAGAAACCCACTGTGACTCCTGTTAAAGGGGACGGTCTATGCATATATGCGCCAACTATAAGTGTAGGATGAATAAAGTACTCCGACAGTGGGCTTATCTGGTGCCAATTTTCCAGCATTTACTACACTCTCTGAGGCCTAGAAATATTTTCGCTAAACTCAACCTCGCGCAGGCGTATCAGCAGTTGCCAGCAGATGGTGTTACTGCTGAGGTGCAAACCATCGTGACCCATAGAGGGGCATTCAGATGTCACTGTTTACAGTTCAGGGTTAGTGTCACCCTGTGAATTTTTCAAAGTATCATGGAAAGGCTGCTCCATAAAATTCCCAGGATGGTGCCATACTTGGATGATGTGCTTATCACTGCCAGCAACAAACAGCAATTATTCTCTAGGCTACGGGAAGTCAACCAAATTTTGCACTGTGGGACTCCTTGTAAAAATGCCAGATTGGTGTCCACAAAGTTGAATTCCTGGGGTACAGGATCACCGGGGAAGGCATACACCCAACGAAAAGCAAGATCTGAGCAATCCAGGAAGCCCCAATGCCAAAAAACCAAACTGAACTAAAAGCGTTCCCGGGGTTGCTGAACTTTTACAGTGTCTTCCTAAAAATCAAAGCCACACTTGCAGATCTCCTCCATAGATTACTGGCTAAGAGGTGCCCCTGGGTCTGGGGGCAGAAAGAAGCTGCCGCTTTCCTGGCAGTCAAGCGGCTGCCCTCGGCTGACAGTTTCCTGATTCAATATAATGACTTGCTTCCCCTTGTCTTGGCTTGTGACATTTCCCCCTTTGGTGTGGAGGCAATCCTCATCCATCACCTCCCAAATGACAATGAGGCCCCGGTCACTTATTTTTCTAGGAATCTTTCAAGCACAGAGAGATACTATAGCCAGTTGGACAGAGAAGCTCTGGCTGAGGTGGCCAGGGTCAAGCAGTTTCATGAGTACTTGTTTGGGAGGGATTTTGAATTGGTGACTGACCATTTGCCACTGTTGGGGCTGTTGGCAGGGGACCGTCCCACACCTGTGGCTATGTCCCCCCTTTTCATGAGATGGACCATTTTCCTTTTGGCCTACAGCTAAAAACTCCTCCACAGACTCAGAAAATCCTTGGGACATGCTGATGCCCTCAGCCATTGCCAACTGCCCAAACTGTTGAACGAGCCTATCCTGGGAGAACCTGTCCTCCTTAGTGACTGCCTTGACTCCGGACTTATGATTTCTGCCAAAGTGGTAAAGCGTTCAGCTAGAAATGCCACATTCAAGACTCTTTTGAACTGAGTGTGGAGGGGATGGCCAAAAGGCCCGGTTGGTGCTGAATTTATGCCTTACATGGCAAAATGAACTGAAATGTCTGTTCAAGGGGGGTGTTTATTGTGGGGGGATCAAGTTATAATACCCCCGAGTTTAAGGAAACCTATTCTGAGGGCATTACACGAAGGCCATCCAGGGATTGTCTGCATGAAAGCCCTAACACAAAGCTACATCTGGTGGTCCAAAATGAACCAGGAAATACAGGAATGGGTAGCAACATATAGGTCATGCTAAGAGTCACGACTGGCACTCCCAAAGCCACCCATGCAGGAATGGGAACGTCCCTGAGCACCATGGGGAAGGGTCCACCTAGACTTTGCAGGGCCATTCCATGGCCAAATGTTCCTTGTGGTCCTGGATGCATACTCCATATGGTTGGAGATCATCCTGATGGGCATGACCACTGCAGAGGCAGTGATTGAGGTGATGAGGAAATTGTTTGCCACACACAGCGTACCCATTGTGTTGGTGTTCAATAATGGCCCACAATTTATGGCCACACCCTTCCAAGAGTTCTTGGCAGACCAGGGCATAAGACATGCCCTCACAGCACCCTTTCATCTGGCCAGTAATAACATGGCTGAAAGGATAGTAAGGTATGCCAAGGAAGCCCTGGGTAGCCTAAGACCAGGAGACTGGCAAGCCTGGGTAGATAAATTCCTCCTGTACCAATACATAATGCCCAGCATTACTGGGAGAAGCCCTGCCAAACTACTCATGGGCCACCAGCTCCGGTCAGTCCTAGATCGACTTCACCAAAACTATGCCCCCGAGACAACAAAGGAACCAACAAACCACATCAGGTCCTTTAGCAACGGAGACCTGGTGTTTACAAAAAACACCTCTATGTTACAAAGGATCCCTATGGCACTGGGAACAAGAGATAAGGCAACAGGGCCCAGGTTATACATAGTTAAACTAAACGATGGACAACTATGGAGGCGGCACATAGACCAACTACATAGCTACCTCTGCTCTAACAAAGAACCCCAGAATTAGTCAACAATGAACTAAAGTCTAATCCCTCTTTAGTAGACTCAAGCCTGAATGAAGCGGAGTACACACCTGAAGAACCGGGAATCCAGTGACGTTCCTGCAGTAAACCAGTTCCAGTAGAATCCAAAGCTCCACCCAGAGAATTCCAGAACCTTCCATGGATGGACCAGAAGGCAGCAGCAGGCACTACCTCTCAGGCTGCTGCTGCCACACTTACTGAGCTGCGCAGGTCTGGAAGGACCTGTAAACGCCCCGCCTACTTGCACAACTATGTATGCAGAGTGGATTGTTCCAACTAAGAGGAGAGGGATGTTAGATACTGACAGCCTGATAGTTTTTCCTCTGGTCCGTTATTTGAGCAGGAAGAATACTCAAACATGATTGGCTGAACTCCCTGATAGCTCCCTATATAAGGGCAGGCTTTCAGAGAGGCAAGCTGCTGGATTTTATATAGTTGCCAAATAAAGAGCTGTTGTCTAAAGCCTGTTTCCAGTCTCTTCACTCACCCAGTCTAAAAAATGCCATAGGGGCTTTGCCTCCAGGACATACAATTTCTACCATGAGCATGTTTATATGAGTGCAAATGTGTATGGAATGCAAGAGAGATGTGATAAATATAAACATGAGCAAACTTCCAAAATCAATTGCTTCCAGATGTAAAGGAAATATATATCCATGACCCCTGATGGGTCCCTGGTACTCTCTGAGTTTGGTTGTGTTCTTGGAAATATTTCATTACTCACACTAGGTAACCATTATCAATGTTAGTAAGGAATGGAGTTTTCTCTCAGTTTATCTTCTGGTGGCTTTCCAATGTTGGTGGGGTAGTTTCTGGAGGTTGTTTGGTAAACCCAGAGCCCAACCCTTTAGTAAGCCATACTTCCAAGGTGCTCTGATGCCCTTATTTCCATTCTATGAATGACTGTTTTATTTTATTTATTTATTTATTTATTTTTCTCGCACAGTATATATAAGCATAAGCATGAAACAACTGTACAACACATAAGCATATATATGAGTATGAGTATGTAATAACTATATTAATTGGATATAACAAAGGAGAACAATAGGACAGGAACGGTAGGCACGTTTGTGCTCTTATGCATGCCCCTTAGAGACCTCTTAGAAATGAGGTGAGATCAATGGTAGATAGTTTTTGGTTGAAGCTTTTGGGATTTTGGGAAGAGACCACAGAGTCAAGTAGTGTATTAATAACTCTGTTAACAACCAAGCATTAACAAATCTGTTACTGAAGTCATATTTTCTGCAATCAAGATTGGAGCGGTTCACATTAAGCTTAAATCTACTGTGTGCTCGTGTATTGTTGCAATTGAAGCTGAAGTAGTCTTTGACAGGAAGGACATTGTAATAGATGATTCTATGAGTTAAACTCAGGTCATGTCGAAGGCGGCGTAGTTCTAAATTTTCTAAACCCAGGATTTCAAGTCTGGTGGCATAAGGTATTTTGTTGTATTCGGAGGAGTGGAGCAGTCTTCTTGTAAAATATTTCTGGACATGTTCAATTGTATTGATGTCAGAAATGTGGTATGGGTTCCAAACAGTCGAGCTGTATTCAAGAATTGGTCTAACAAATGTTTTATATGCTCTGGTTAGTAGTGTTGTGTTTCTGGAGAAGAAGCTATGCAAGATTAGGTTTACAACTTTTAAAGCCTTTTTTGCGATTTAGTTACAGTGGGCTTTGGCACTTAGATCATTTGATATGAAAACTTCAAGGTCTTTAACAGGGTGGGGGTCATCAGTAAGGTAATGTCCATCAAGCTTGTACTTAGTGTTTAGGTTCTTTTTTCCAATATGTAAGACTGAGCACTTGTTGATTGAGATTTGGAGTTGCCAAGTTTTAGACCATTCAGATAAGAAGTCCAGGTCTTTTTGAAGGATAGCTGTATTGTTGGTGGTGTTAAATAGTTTGACATCGTCAGCAAAGAGAACACAATTACTTGTAATATGGTCACAGAGATCATTAATGTATAATATGAAGAGTGTTGGTCCAAGAACGCTGCCTTGGGGAACGCCACTTTTAACAGGAACAGGGTTTGATAGAGCATTGCCAATTTTGACCACTTGTTGTCTGTTTGATAGAAAAGCTGTTATCCAATTGTGGAGGGGTCCTGAGATGCCGTATGATTTTAGTTTTAGGAGACGTTTATCATGTACTACTGAGTCGAAAGCTTTACAGAAGTCTATGTAGATTGCATCTATGGCTTTGCCCTGATCAAGATTTGTAGTCTATATGTTTTTGCAATGAAGAAGTTGTAAATTACACGATAATTTTTTTCTGAAACCAAATTGTTTATTAGAGAGTAGGTTGTTTGTTTCTAGATGGAGGGTAATGGATTGGTTGATGATAGATTCCATTACTTTGCAGGTGACACAACAAAGAGAGATAGGTCTGTAATTTTCAACTAGGCTGGGGTCTCCTTTTTTGAAGATAGGGATGACCGTGGCAAGTGACCAAAATTTGGAAACGGAACTGGTCGTGAAAGCCTTTTCAAAAATTATGCTTAGGGGTTCTGCTATATTAGTGGAAATCTTTTTTAAAAAGTATGCACATAGTCCATCTGGTCCAATAGATAGGGATGATTTCAGTTTGCGTAGAGCTTTTTCAACATTATCTTCTGTGAAATCTATGTGTGTTAGGTCATTGCACTCATTGTTGTTACGATTGGGGAATGTTGGGTATAAGTCATTACTATTAACAAAGACTGCGCCAAAGAATGTATTGAAGAGGTTTGCTTTAACTGTTTCATCATTATATTCTTTGTCGTTAGAATCTTTTAGTGGTGGGATGGATCTCGAGTCTTTAAGTTTGTTGTTAACAAAATTATAAAAAGCATGATTGGAATTTGTGTGCAAGAGGTCTTCTTGCTTGATGTGGTAATTGGTGCATTCAGTTTTTATTTGATTGCATATATTGTAGCGGTTTTTGAAATTTGCTATATAGCCCTTTTTGTTTCTTCTCCAGAGGGTTTTTGTTTTTTTTGGATTGAAGCTTTTTTATTGATATGGGTAATTTGTTTTTTCTGGTTTTGGTGGTGGTTTGTGGTATGTAAAGATTAATGACTCTATTGACTTCAAGTAGGAAAACTTTATAGTGTTTTTTTGCAGTGATGCAGGTTGAGAATAGATTTTGCCACTCAAGAAATGAGAGGTCATAGTTTATAAGGTCATAGTTGGCTTTTTTGAAATTATTATTATTATTATTTATTAGATTTTTATACCGCCCTTCTCCCAAAGGACTCAGGGCGGTTTACAGCCAGAATAAAAACAATAGCAATGTACAACTAAAACAAAAATTAAAAAACTTACTATATAATTGGCCGAGATTTAAAACATTTAAAATCTAAAAACCCTTAAAATTCATCTAAAAATTTAAAATTTAAGCCAGCCCCGCGCGAGTAAATAAATATGTCTTCAGCTCACGGTGAAAGGTCCGAAGGTCAGGCAATTGGCGCAAGCCAGGGGGAAGTTCGTTCCAGAGGGTAGGAGCCCCCACAGAGAAGGATCTTCCCCTGGGGGCCGCCAGCCGACATTGCTTGGCGGACGGCACCCTGAGAAGTCCCTCTCTGTGTGAGCGTACGGGTTGGTGGGAGGCGTGAGGTAACAGTAGGCGGTCCCGTAAGTACCCAGGCAATAAGCCATGGAGCGCTTTAAAGGTAGTAACCAAAACCTTAAAGTGCACCCGAAAGACCACAGGCAGCCAGTGCAGCCTGTGCAGGAGTGGTGTTACATGGGAGCCACGTGCGGCTCCCTCTATCACCCGCGCAGCTGCATTCTGAACTAACTGAAGCCTCAGAGTGCACTTCAAGGGGAGCCCCATGTAGAGAGCATTGCAATAATCCAAGCGAGAGGTAACAAGAGCATGAGTGACCGTGCATAAGGCATCCCGGTCAAGGAAGGGGCGCAACTGGTGAACCAGGAGAACCTGGTGAAAAGCTCTCCTGGAGACGGATGTCAAATGATCTTCAAACGACAGCCGTCCATCCAGGAGAACACCCAAGTTGCGCACCCTTTCCATTGGGGCCAGTGACTCACCCCCAACAGTCAGCTGCGGCTGCAGCTGACTGAACCGGGGTGCCGGCATCCACAGCCACTCCGTCTTTGAGGGATTGAGCTTGAGCCTGTTTCTCCCCATCCAGACCCTTATGGCTTCCAAGCACCAGGACAGCACTTCAACAGCTTCGCTGGGGTGGCCCGGGGTGGAGAAGTACAGCTGCATGTCGTCAGTGTACACTTGGTATCTCACCCCAAAGCCACTGATGATCTCGCCCAGCGGCTTCATATAGATGTTGAACAGGAGAGGTGAGAGAATCAACCCCTGTGGTACCCCACAAGTAAGGGGCCTCGCGGTCGATCTCTGCCCCCCTGTCAACACCGTCTGCGACCGGTCAGAGAGATAGGAGGAGAACCACCGATAAACGATGCCTCCCACTCCCAAACTCTCCAACCGTTGCAGCAAGATACCATGGTCGATGGTATCAAAAGCCACTGAGAGATCTTATTATTATTATTATTATTATTATTATTATTATTATTTATTGGATTTATAAACCGCCCTTCTCCCGAAGGACTCATTATTATTATTATTATTATTATTATTATTATTATTATTATTATTATTATTATTATTATTATTATTATTTAAATTTTTATACCGCCCTTCTCCTGAAGGACTCAGGGCGGCGTACAGCCAGAAATAAAATACAGAATATGTACAGTTAAAAATGAATTAAAATATAGCAAAATTACGAAAACAGCTGATAATTAAAATTTAAATTTAAAATATTTAAAATATTAATAAAACCCCAATTTAAAATCAAACTATTATGCCAGTCCCGCTTGAATAAATAAGTATGTTTTTAGCTCACGACGGAAGGTTTGAAGATCAGGCACTTGACGTAGGCCAGGCAGGAGTTCATTCCAGAGCGTCGATGCTCCCACAGAGAAGGCCCTACTCCTGGGGGCCGCCAGCCGACATTGTTTGGTGGACAGCACCCTGAGGAGACCCTCTCTGTGAGAGCGTACGGGTCGGTGGGAGGCATAGGGTAACAGCAGGCGGTCTCGTAAGTACCCAGGTCCTAAGCCATGGAGCGCTTTAAAGGTGGTAACCAAAATCTTGAAGCGCACCCGAAAGACCACAGGAAGCCAGTGCAGACTACGGAGCAGTGGTGTTATGTGGGAGCCACGCGCGGCTCCCGTTACTACTCGTGCAGCTGCATTCTGGACTAACTGCAGCCTCCGGGTGCACCTCAAGGGCAGCCCCATGTAGACCAGGGCAGAGGAACAACCCCTGTCTCTGGTCCTCCAGAGATCATCCACCAACGCGATCAAAGCTGTCTCCGTACTATTTCCGGGCCGGAAGTCGGACTGGAACGGGTCTAGATAGACAGCTTCATCCAGGTATTGAGGTAGCTGCCATGCCACCACACTCTCTACAACCTTCGCAACAAAGTGAAGGTTGGAGACCAAACGATAATTTCCCAAAATAGCTGGGTCCAGGGAAAGCTTCTTGAGGAGAGGTCTCACTACCGCCTCTTTCAAGGTGGCAGGGAAAATCTCTTCCAACAAGGAAGCATTAATAATCCCCCGGAGCCAGCCTCGTGTCACCTCCTGTGTGGCCAGCACCAACCACGAAGGGCATGGGTCCAGTAAACATGTGGTGGCGTGCAGCCTCCCCAACAACCTGTCCATGTCCTCGAGAGCCACAGGGTCAAACTCATCCCAAACAATCTCGACAAGACGCGTCTCCGCCCTCTCACTTGGATCATCCCAATTTTGGTCCAAACCATCCCGGAGCTTAACAATTTTATCGTATAGATAACCACTAAACTCCTTGGCACATCCCTGTAAGGGGTCATCCCACACCTCCTGAGGAAGGAGAGAGTGGGTCACCCGAAACAGGGCGGCCGGGCGGTTATCTGCCGACGGAATGAGGGTGGAAACGTAAGAATGCTTCGCCTCCCTCAATGCCACTAGGTAAGTCTTAGAATAAGACCTTCGGAATGGCTGGACCTCCAGGTACTCTCTAAGCGTCTTCTCCGGCGTTTCATCTCCCTCAGCCCCTCGGAGAACCAAGGGGCCGGTTGAGATCTACGCCAGGTCAGAGGCCACAAAGGAACAACACGGTCCAAAGCCCCAGCCGCGGCCTGTTCCCAGGCCACAACTAGTTCTTCAGCCGTGCCGGGGGCCAGATCCTCAGGGTACGGCCCAAGCTCTGTCAGGAACCTCTCAGGGTCCATCAGGCACCTGGGACGGAACCAACACATTGGTTCCGTCTCCCTGCGGTGGTGGATGGTGGTCCGAAAGTCCAGGCGAAGGAGAAAATGATCTGACCATGAAACAGGTTCTGTTACTAAATCTCCTAATTCCAGATCATTTAACCACTGTCCAGAGATATAAATCAGGTCCAGTGTGCCTCCCCCAGTGTGCGTAGGGCCATCAATTACTTGAATCAGGTCCAAAGCTGTCATGGAGGCCTGGAACTTCCGGGCCGCCGTTGATGACAAGCCGGTTGATGGCAGGTTGATTAATTGTAGTTTGGAATACCATTATTATAATGATTTATGTAAGGGCGTATTTTGAGACAAAAGTCTATCATGCTGTGGTCGCTGTTGGAAAAGGGTTCTTTTATTTGTAGTCCATAAATTGAGTTTTTGTTGTTGCAGAAGATGAGGTCAAGGCAGTTGTTGAGTCTTGTATTGTTTGTTACTAGTTGTTCTAGACCAAGGTTTGTAACAGTGTTGTATAGGGTAATATGGATGGGTTCAGTTGTACATCCTGTCAGGCCTGGAAACCATACTAGGCCGTAGGTTTCCAGACGCTGCCACATTTCTCCCCTGAGGGGAAGAAGAGGGGTTGATGGGTATGGTAACATTCTTCAAGCGGTCAAGGTCGGATTGTGTTCGCATCTGCAGAAGGAGTGGCAAGAAGAGGCTTCGAATAAAGTGGAAGAACGTTGGACCATGTGACCGGCAAAGGGGTTGGGGGGGTGGGACTCTTGGGGTTTGTATAACTGGGAAAAGAATCCGGAAGTTTCAGTTTTGGAATTTCACTCATCGTGTGCCAGTTTCCTTATGCTAGTAAAGAACTTTGAAACACAATGGCTTCAGAGTTTTTTTCATGCAGAAGAGGTTTTTCTGGAACCTTGACACATTCATTTGTTATCCAGTTAATAGAAGGTAGGTTAAGGTCACCCAGGAAGATTAGAGGATATGGGCAAGAGGTAGCCCATGTTAGTAGTGTGATTAACTTGTTTGCATGAGTGATGTCATAGTCAGGGGCTCTTTAGCATAGTAAGAATCGAAGTGTGATGTTAAGGGACAGGTCGCATGCAATAGTCTCAGGAAGAGAAAGTTTATGTGTAACTTGAATATTTTTTAGATTCAGTGACTTTTTGTAAAAGATAGCCACTCTACCTCCTCTGAGGGTTTCGCAATCTGACCGAAAAACATGACACTCTTTGTTTGAAATAATGGAGTCAGGGAGGGATGAGTTCAGCCATGTTTCGCAAACAAATATAATATCAAATGTACCAATGTTTAACAAGAGGATAAATTCAGGCAATTTATTTACAATGCTTCTTGCATTTATCAATTTGCATTTAAGATCTGCAGGGTTTGGTGTAGAGGAAGTTAGCGGCGTGCATACCTAGTTTTGAATGATAGTTAGTTGGGTTGGTTATGTACAACAGGTGGGGGTGTTTGGAGGTTGGATGGTTGTTCAACATTTGGTTGAGCAATGGATGGTTGAGCTTTGGATGGTAGGAGATTTTGCATAGGTGGTTGGAGGTTGGTTGGTTGAACATTGGTTGGTTGAACAAAAGTTGGTTGATTGTCTTTCATTTCATAAGGCTGAAAAGGCAAATTTAGGTATTAATGGATGTTTTATTTTTATTTTTTTCATTAGAAGGCATTCAAGCTGGTTAACAAGAATTAAAATAAACATTTTAAAGCACATTAAAGAAGACTATGTATAAAATCACTTAAAGGGTGAAAGAGAGATGGAGAAAAAGAAGAAGAGGGAGGGAGGGAGAGACAAATCAATGAAGTATTGTGGCCAAAACTAATCACTTCCTACAATTTTTTTTTGTTTACATTTATATCCCACCCTTCTCCGAAGACTCAGGGCGGCTTACAGTGTATAAGGCAATAGTCTCATTCTATTTGTATATTTATAAAGTCAACTTATTGCCCCCCCCCAACAATCTGGGTCCTCATTTTACCTACCTTATAAAGGATGGAAGGCTGAGTCAACCTTGGGCCGGGCTTGAACCTGCAGTAATTGCAGGCTACTGTGTTCTAATAACAGGCTCCTTACAGCCTGAGCTATTCCGGCCCTTACAATAACTGTATATGTGTTTTATTCTGTGCAAACTTACAAAAAATTGTGATCAATGAATTGCTGACCTCTTTCACCCTATGCCATTCCCCATATATATTCTTATTCACATGTCATCACAACAGGCACAGTAAACTCTAGATACTAAAAGGAGTGGGGTGGAGAGATGGAAAGTAGGGAAAAGTTTAAAGAAATTATGATTTTATCTTTTGCTTTTTCAGCTAACTCTCCTGGTGATCGCATTATGAAGAATATTGTTTTTAAATAGGACTTTATAAAAATTAGAAGACTTAGGATATCTATAACAATAACAAAGCCACAGCTTGCTGATTTTGTAAAACAGCTGCTTTCAGAGACAAAGTAGTTTGTTGAATAACCTTTTTAAGTATTGGGTTTGAAAAGAGCTGATGATAAAATCAGTATTCTTGAAACTTCCTTTTGTTCAAGCCGGTGGCTGCCTGAATATTTTCAACTGCTTTCTAAAGGCAGAATATTGATTTATCCAGCTCCCTTTGATTAGCTGTGGTTCCCCAGAACTTGCAGTAGAGTAAGCCAGTGCAGATCAGCCATGTTCTGCTTTAATGAGGTGCTTTGCTTCTGGTAAGTCAGTTGTTCTTCCTCAATAAAGCTTCAAAGTAGACCAATTCACCAAAGTTGGCAGCTTCAGTTCAATAACTGGAGCATTTGCGCTTTGTTGTGCATACCAGGAAGTTCCTTTCATTGATCAAATGGAGATGTTCCATGCAGAAGGATAATATGCTTCCAAACTTCATTTCAATGGATAAGTGATTGAAGGTCCAGTGAAGAAAAGATCTATTTTGAAGATCTATGCAAGGTAGAGGCCTTTCTTATTACTTTCTGTATGAACCTTGCAGCTAGAGATTCTGGCTATTGGCTGTTTTTCTTTTGTCAGCTCAAAAATTTGCTCTACTGTTAGATATTGCTCCATTCCAGCAAACTGTAGCTGAAGGACTGGAAAATGACCTTTCTTCTATTTCTGCAGTTTAGTTGATTCACCTTATTTTCATATTTTATTATTCCCACCTCTTGGAGGCTAAATTAATGTAAGTCAATGTAACTCATGCAAGAATGAATTCAACTTTCCAGAATGTATTTTCCACTTCATACTCAAGATGTAGGGCTAGCCTAGGGCACTGTTTCTAAACAAGTAGCAAATGCCAGGAAAGTTAGTGCAGGACAACATTTTTCCTTTTCAGAACAAAGCACATTGTTGAAATTCAATGTTCATTTCCTGAAGATTTTTGATGCCTTATAACCTTTGAGTGACATTTACTCTGTATATGTGTCTTAGTGAACTATTCCACTCTAGAATAATTAAAAAGGAGATACAAGTATGAAGTTGTGGCAGGAAATTTCACTGACTGTATTTATAATTCCGTTTTGGTTTTGGACACATTTGCTCTATATCCTAAATAAACAAGAGATTACTATCATGTAAATCCATTGTCCCATCTTCTTAAGCAATTGTATTACCTTACACACAATGGGAAGTCAAACTTCTGAAATAGACAATCTTCAATTCTCCTGTCCTTTTTTTCCTGCAGAGTGAAATGGGAGGATTGAGAGGTAATGTCAGGCTGCCTCTGATTATATCTAGGAAAGAATACACCTTGACTTCATTTGAAAACAAAGAAAAGTACTTTTACTAGGTACATCTGGATTGCAGCAGTGTTAAATTGAATCTGAGACAAAATATGGCTAACATTTCATATCCCCCCATTTGTCCCTCCTCCCTCAGGAGGTCAGGCTGGTCTGGTCGAATGCCAGCTCCTTCTCGGCCCCCGTGGTAATCTTCCTCCGCCAGTCTCTAGCTGTCAATCATCTCAGGAATGCAGTGTCTGTTGAAAAAGCCCGCGCTCTTAGCATTCAGCCTTTAATCACCCCTCCCCCACTGTTATGTCAAACGACACTCTTAAAAGGCCCTTTTCCCTTACCCTGTATGGGGCAATGATACATCTTATATCCTTAACTATTTTACATTACAGAAAGAAGCATTTTACATTCTAACTACTGAATATAAATTGTACAAAAAATATGTGAGGATTGGAGTGGAGGCTGACAGGTAAATTTGCTACCAGTGATGGAAATGACTGTACAGGAATTCATTCCACTGTACTTTCCATAAACGGACACTGGGTATTTAACAGAAACTATATAATCTGGTTCAGGAACCTACAGGTAACTTCTTTCAAATGCAGAACCAGATGTAGAAAATAGAGCTCCCATAATCTAGCACTGAAAAAACATTTTTAAAATATGTGCATATCTCTTTCTCCCTCTCAAATAAATGATAGCTAGAGATAGCAATAGAGAGATGAGAGAGAGAGAGAGAGAGAGAGAGGGAGGGAGGGAGGGAGAGAGAGAGAGAGAGAGATGATAGAGATATATGTAGACATAGATGACATAGATATAGGTAGATATAAAAGAAAACTGGATTGGAAAAAAATGGGCATGGTTTTAAAATTGGAGAATAAAACAATAATCAGGACTATGATTATAACATTATAGTCATGATGGTACAGTAGTGCCGGCTAAGTCACTGCTCACTCCAGGATATCGATCCTGACTGGTTCAAGGTTCCATCCTTCTGAGGTCAGTAAAATGAGGACCCAGATTTTTGAAGGCAATGTGCTCTGTAAACTCTGTAAACCTTTTAGAGAGGGCTGTAAAGCACTGTGAAGCAGTATATAAATCTAAGTGTTATCGCTATTATTCTAATAGACAAAAAAATAAAAATCAAGAAGCACAGTGAAGAACATTGGTCTAAAATTAAACATAAAGAAGACCTAACTAATGCCAATAGGTAAATCAACCAGCCTCAGAACTGACAATGAAGATATCAAAGTAAAGGAAGAGTCAGAAGAAATGTATCAAAGAAAAACACTTGGTAAAGCAGTCACAAAAGTACATATTGGAAAAGATGTTGAAATGCTATGATGTGTCTATATTTACAAAGATACGAACCATGCAACCCATGGTATTCCATGTGACACTCTATGGAAGCCAAATCTGCACTTTAAAGAAGCAGGATGGAAAGAGTATTGATGCTTCTCAATTTTGTATTGGAGAAGGCTTCTGAGAATATTGTGGACAGTCAAGAAAACAAACTCTAGCTTTCGGGAGATGATTTTAATTCTGTGAAAGGTGGAAGGAAAGAGGAGAAGAGGATAACCAGCAGCAAAGTGGTTGGACTCAGTTACAATTTCATTGAGTGCACTAATGGAAGACTTGAAAGAAAACATTAGGAATATATTATCTTGATAAAACTCTACACGGTCACTAGGAGTTGAAAAAAATGTTTGGCACATAATCAACCAACCAACCAATCATATTAAATAACATACAAGATTCTTAAACTGTCTTTCTTCCAAGGTTTGATTTATTTTTATTTTATTTATTTATTAATCCTATTTATATACCGCCCTATCTCCCGAAGGACTCAGGGCGGTTTACAGGCACTTAAAAAACACATAGACACATAAATACACTATAAAAACAATTAAAAAACTTATTCTATAAGCCCGTATTTTAAAATATAAAAAATAAAACCCAGTTAAAACCCATAAATTTAAAATCTAGCTCAGTCCTGCACAATTAAATAGGTATGTTTTGAGCCCGCGGTGGAAGGTCCGAAGGTCCGAAAGCTGACGAAGGCCGGGGGGTAGATCGTTCCAGAGGGTGGGAGCCCCCACAGAGAAGGCCCTTCCCCTGGGCGTCGCCAGGCGACATTGCCTCGCTGACGGCACCCTGAGGAGACCCTCTCTATGAGAGCGCACGGGTCGGTGAGAGGCATGCGGTAGCAGTAGGCGGTCCCGTAAATAACCCGGCCCAATGCCATGGAGCGCTTTAAAGGTGGTCACCAAAACCTTGAAGCGCACCCGGAAGGCCACAGGTAGCCACTGGAGTCTGCGGAGGATGGGTGTCATCACGGAGCCACGAGGCTCCATCTATCACCAGCGCAGCCGCGTTCTGGACTAACTGCAGCCTCGGATGCCCTTCAAGGGAGCCCCATGTAGAGAGCATTGCAGTAAGCCAGGCCAGACGTCAGGAGTGCGTGGGTGACCCTGCATAGGGCATCCCGGTCCAGAAAGGCGCAACTGGCGCACCAGGCGAACCTGGTAGAACGCTCTCCTGGAGACGGCCGTCAAATGATCTTCTAAAGACAGCCGTTCATCCAGGAGGACGCCTAAGTTGCGAACCCTCTCCATCGGGGCCACTGACTCGCCACCGATGGTCAGCCGCTGATTTAGCTGACTGTACCGGGATGCCGGCATCCACAGCCACTCTGTCTTGGCGGGATTGTGCTTGTGCCTGTTTTTCCCCATCCAGACCCGCACGGCCTCCAGACACCGGGACAGCACTTGATAACCGTTGGGGTGGTCCGGTGTAGAAAAGTACAGCTGGGTGTCATCCGCATACAGCTGGTACTTCACACGAAACCACTGATGATCTCACCCAGCGGCTTCATGTAGATGTTAAACAGTAGGCGAGAGGATCGACCCTGCGGCACCCCACAAGTGAGGCGCCTCGGGGCCGACCTCTGCCCCCCTGTCAACACCGACTGCAACCGGTCGGAGAGATAGGAGGAGAACCACCGATAAACGGTGCCTCCCACTCCCAATCCCTCCAACCGGCGCAGCAGGATACCATGGTCGATGGTATCGAAAGCCGCTGAGAGGTCTAATAGGACCAGGGCAGAGGAACAACCCCTATCCCTGGCCCTCCAGAGATCATCCACCAACGCGACCAAAGCCGTCTCCGTGCTGTAACCGGGCCGGAAACCGGACTGGAACGGGTCTAGATAGACAGTTTCATCCAGGTGTAAGGAAACTGATATGCCACCATATTTCTACAACCTTCGCCGCGAAGCGAAGGTTGGAGACCGGACGATAATTACCTAAAACAGCCGGGTCCAGGGAAGGCTTCTTAAGGAGGGGCCTCACCACCGCCTCTTTCAAGGCGGCCGGGAAGACGCCCTCCACCAAAGAAGCAATCGTAATCGCCTGGAGCCAGCCTCGTGTCACCTCCCGAGTGGCCAGCACCAGCCAGGAGGGGCACGGGTCCAGTAAACACGTGGTGGCATTCAGCCTACCCAACAACCTGTCCATGTCCTCGGGAGCCACAGGGTCAAACTCATCCCAAACAATATCGCCAAGACCACCCTCGAGCATCTCACCCGTGTCACCGCAATCTTGGTCCAGACCATCCCGAAGCTGAACGATTTTATCGTATAGATAACCGTTAAACTCCTCAGCACGTCCCTGCAACGGGTCATCCCGCTCCCCCTGGTGTAGGAGGGAGCGAGTCACCCGGAACAGGGCGGCTGGGCGGTTATCTGCCGATGCAATGAGGGAGGAGGCGAGCTACGCCTCGCTTCCTCAATGCCACTAGGTAAGTCCTAGTATAGGACTTCACTAGTGTCCGATCAGCTTCGAACGGCCAGACCTCCAGGAACTCTCTAGGCGCCTTCTCCGCGCTTCATCCTCTCAGCTCCTCGGAGAACCAAGGAGTCGGTTGGGACCTGCGCCGGGTCAGAGGCCGCAAAGGCACGACACGGTCTAAGGCCCCGCCGCGCCCGCTCCCAGGCCGCAACAAGTTCCTCAGCCGAGCCGTGAGCCAGACCCTCAGGAAATGGCCCAAGCTCCGTCCGGAACCCATCCGGGTCCATCAGGCGCCTGGGACGGAACCAACGTATCGGCTCCGTCTCCCTGCGGTGGTGAATGGCGGTCAGAAAGTCCAGGCGAAGAAGAGAGTGATCTGACCATGACAAAGGTTCAGTGACTATTTCCTTTAAGTCCAGATCTCTCGACCACTGACCAGAGAGAAAAATCAGGTCCAGAGTGCCACCCCCAATGTGAGTAGGGCCATCAACTACTTGGGTCAGGTCCAAGGCTGTCATGGAAGCCATGAACTCCCGAGCTGCCGTCGATGACGAGCCGGAAGATGGCAAGTTAAAATCCCCCATGACTAAAAGTCTGGGGGTCTCAACTGCCACCCCAGCCAGCACCTCCAGGAGCTCGGGCAGGGCGGCTGTCACGCAGCAAGGAGCCAGGTACGTGACCAGCAAGCCCATCTGACACCTATGACCCCACCTCACAAAGAGGGATTCACACCCGCAATCTGAGGTACAGTGGTCTCCTCGGCTCTAGACTCTCTTTAATAACAACCGCCACCCCCCCACCCCTACCCTGGGCCCTCGACTGATGGAATGCACGGGAACCCGGTGGGCACATCTCGGCCAGGGGCGCGCCCCCCTCCGTGCCCAACCCGGTCTCCGTTCCGCCTATAATATCCGCGGCACCCCTGAATCAGATCATGTATTAGGGGCCTTATACCACGGACCGTGCGTTGCATAACATCAGGCGAAGGCCCAGGCTCTGAGGGTCTTGACCATCCGGGAACGGGAGAAGGAGGGGATCGGGCGCGCGATCGCCTGCAGACATCGAGCGGGCGCCCCCCCAGAGCGATACGGTCCCCCCCTTCCGCCATATCTGCCCCTCCCACTTACCGTGCAAATGGAACCACCCTCACCAAAAGGAACGCAACCCCCTATAACCTCCGAACCCATTACTGAACCGCCACGAGCGCAAGGACTGGCTCCCACCCGGCGGCTACTCCCAATACCCGCCCTAACCTCCCACCCCCTCCCTGACGGGTTTTCTCCCTACCCGTCGAATCCCTCCCCCCCCCTTCCAAACCCTTAAAATCCCCATTAAAACTCCCCTTAAAAAATCTCTTAAAACAACTAATTAAAAAGCCCCTAAGCCTCCTATTTTTAGCATGCCACCTCTCGGGGCTCCAAAGCCCGTCCTCAAGGTGGGCCCTCGATAGTATGGAGGGCCAAACCCGCGAGAGAGGGGCATCTCGCAGGGCAAGAAGGTCAGCCGCCGTAAACGTTCGCATCACCAAGAAAGTCCGGCAGGAGGCCCATCCTGGGCCGGTCAAGATGGTAACAGATGATACAGTGACCACAACCGGTCTGTCAGTCAGTCCTGATGGGAAGCAGTCAATAGTGATCCTCGTGGGGTAGAAAACAACACCACTCATTCAGTCAGTTCACCACCCCCTATGGATAGTCAGGGGTGTGCTAAGGAAGAAGGACGGGGGGGGGGGACGGACCGATGGTAGAGATGTTAAACAGGCCGTCCGCCGCCTTGAAGCGCCGAGGTAGGCCGCCGCCACCGGCCACCTTCGCCCGGCCGTCGCCACCAAAAGCGTCCCATCGCCGCCGCATGAGGCCACCGACCTCCCCCCCATCTAGGAAGGGACGCCAGTCACTCCACCGACGCCAGCGCCAGACGAAGAAGCCAGGCCGCCACCGCCGCCAAAAAGCCAACAAGGCCGACTGAGGCCCCGGTAGGCCCGGCAGGCCCTCCAGATCTCCACTGGGCGCAACTCCTCCGGGGCTCCGGGGCTCCTCCCCTCGCCCCCGAAGTCGCCCGTCATCCATCTTCCTCCACGACTGAAGCCTCCTCCATCAGGGCGGGGATCTAAGGGGGCCCAAGGTGTCAGAGGCCCCCGCCGCCGTCGCCGTCGCCGCCAGAATGCCAAAAAGGGCCGGCGGCAGCCCGGCAAGCCGCAGGCCGCCCTGCAAGCCGCCCGGCTAGCTGCCAGGGCCGCCACTGCTTCCTCCCACGGGCGGGGTCCGAGGGGGCCCTGAACATCAGAGACCCCCTGTCGCCGTCGCCGCCGCCGCCACCGCCAAACCGCCAAAAAAAAGGCCGGCGACAAGCCGCGGCCACCCGGCAAGCCGGTAGGCCGCCCGGCAAGCCGCCATGATCACCGCTGCAGCAGGACGCTCCGGGGCTCCTCTCAACGCCCCCCCGAAGTCGTCCTGCGCCAAGTCACCCCTCCTCCGGGTGACTGGATGTTCGCCCATCAGGGCGGGGGCTCAAGATGTCACCAAGGCCCCCCCCAGAACCGGACAGGGCCCGAAAAGGCCCACCGCCGCTCCCCCGATCAGCAGGACGGCGCCATCTTGGACATGCTCAGTATTGATGGTATTCTTGCCTGCAGTTCTAATTATCAATAGCATCACTTCTCAGATTCTACCTGCAGCCTATACTTCCATGAGAACATAGTCAAGTTGCTTGAAAATCCAGGAAAATATGAAGGAATGGGTTCATTCCTGCTTAATTTTAATTTCCCTTGAAGTAATGGGGTATTGGATGAAAGATGCTTGGAATTAAGTTCCAATAAATTTAGTGGATGTTATCCCTAATTAAATTTTTAGTGCATTTATGAACAAATATGATAATCTAGCAGTTCACTGTAATATCATATATTCTGTAATTTCATAAAAAAACTTAATTGCTCTTGCCTCTAGTTTTTGTGCATAGTGGTTCATTGCAATCCCCCCTAAAATGTGTTCAGTTCTTAGTTTCTCAATCTTTATCAACTCACCTATTTTTTAAAAGCTTCCTATAAAATAGATACCTAAAGTTATAACTATCTAAAGGTAGATGTTTCCTTACATTGCATATTAAGGAAAACATTGACCATGTTTTTAAATTATTATTACATTGTTGGATCCCATCTGTAAAACAGTTTAATTAAATTAGCAATAATAATGCAACTAAATAACTTTCTTTTTAAAATAAAACCTAACCATATGACAAAATGGATGTGAATAGCTTCTATAATATAACAAAACACAGCAAATTGTACAAAGTGTAACTGCTTCAGTATTTCTAATGCAAAATTGTTTAGTTCTGTTAGATTAAATTGAAAAAAAGGATTGCAAAGTACTTAAATTACATATTGCTTCCTTTAAAAAAACAAACAAACCTGAGACATGACAGATAGGAAGGTACATATTGATACAAATCCACCTTGATTTATGTACAGTTTACTGCAAAAACACTCCATTTACTTCATTCCCCAGTAAAACTTCTGGTTTTTTTAATATAAGTTACTATGCTGCAGTTAATCATGTTTTTTTAATGTAAAGTTTCTTGATGTTCTTTGTTTTACAGTGGTACCTTGTACTCAACTGCTTTGAAACTCATCAAATTTGCTACTCAGTGCAGTACACAGCGTACTTGACATATACTATTGTTTGTTTGGAATTTGATGTACAAGCTAGAAGTTGTCAGTGTCAGCTGCCTTGTGACTCACTATATTATTCCTTATGGGAAAAAGTTGTTTGGTACTCATCATTTTTCATACTCATCACACCTCCTGGAACCAATTAATAATGAGTACTGAGGTACTACTGTATGATTCACTATATGTTCTTGATACAAGTACTTTTTAATTATTATTTTTTTTTAAAAAAGTTTCCTGTGTGCATCAACTGAACAAATATAACATCTATGTAGATTGTTGGATTAGCAGAATTGAAACTAAACCAGAATGAACTGTATGCAATGTTGCTTCTGCATCATTACAAATCCATATCTAGACCAGAACATGAGTGATCTAGTTTACTTTCCATCAATCCAATTTACATCACAAGGCTGTTCTGGAGAGGATAGACTGGAAATGCTCCTTTCCATTAAACCATGATCCCCTGCAAGAAATTAAGATATGAATCTGAATCGTTATTCTTGTTGCTTTTAAAGCAAGTACATGCTCCAGAAAAGTAACATCTATTTGAAAGCAGCAGAAGAAACATCCATGGTAGAACTCAAACTGGTATTAACATTCTACAATTCATTATAGCATGAAAATACTACTGCCTTAATAAAATCTCAGAATAATAAAGACTTGTGCCTCTAGTTGTCGAAGTAATGGGGTGGAAAAAGATTCTCCTTAAATCTCTCTTCTGGATGCTTTTGCCTGGCACTAGCTATTCATTCACAAAGAAAAAGAGAAGTTGAGAAACACATACATATGTGTAAATTCATGATTGTTCAGCTTCCGATTTCTGGTTGACGTTGCAGCGAGAACAGCTGGAAAATAGCAGGCTCTGCCAAGCCTTGCAAAATCCAGCCAGTAAGTGCTGTCAGGAGACCCTATGGGGTCATAGCCACCTTATAGGGGCAATGAGGAAGGAGAGCTGCTTTGCTGACCTAGAGGAATTTGCAATTTCTTTGTTAGGTCCACAGGAAGCTCTCCCAAATGACAGCAGGGACAACAGCCATTTTTGGCAGTCACAAGCTGGGATAACCAGAATCACAAGATTTATGCTGAAGTGGTTCGTGGACAGAGCATTGAAACTGGGTGAAATAATTACCAACTTTTACTCTAAAGACCTGATTTAAGTATAAGAATTTTAAAAGATAACTTCCAATGTTAAGAAAGCGTTGATTAAATACATGGAGAGAGAAAAAAACTGAAAATCAAGAGGCAAAAGAAGCCCAAGGGAAGCTTTAAAACACAGAAAGCTTGAAAAAAGCTTAAACAATCTGAAAGGTGATTTCGGAAGAAACTGTCTTGTTTATTTGTATTTCTAACCCCCCTGGATCTATGAGATAATAAACTGTTTTTGACAGACTTTAATTTTGGATTTGGGAATAAGAGAGCCATCTACTGGAAGAAGATAAGTACTACAGCATACTATAGAGCCGTGGTATACTCAATCAAAGTGAACTTAATACACAAAATCTAATACACAAAATAGAAGTAATAACATCTGGAAGATGGCCTGATCTTGTCTTCTTGTTAGAAGATGGCTTGGATAATTTGAGAATATTTAATGGTCTTTTTTTCTCCCTTCTGAAGTTAGGAACTAACTTGCAAATAACTAAACTTTATTAAAATTGGCTATTGGATTATGGATCTGAAAGATTGGAGGAATCTAATGGATTAACTTGGATTTGAATTATTGATGTTATTCAACACAACATTCTATGAGACAAAAGAAGAAAGGGTGATACAAGAAAAGAGAAAAGAAGGAAAGTTAAATAAGACTTTAAAATCTGGACAATTGAGAAGATATATAATTAGAAAACTATAAGGCTATAAATTACTAAAAAAAATTAAAGATCATAAATTTAAGGGTTTTGGAGGTTTAATTATGGAATTGATGAAATTTTATTAAGCAGGAGTTTTAAATATTGAGATGTTGGAACTATAGAAATATACTGAGTAATTTTTATTAAATTGTTATAAAATGGATTTACAGGGATAATAGAGGCATATGAAGAAATATTCTTGATGCTAAAAAGTGTGCATGAAACTATAAAGAACAATAAGGAGTCAAGGGGATTGTTTAAAGACAAAGAAATGAATGTAGAAGTCACTCAACAATTGGGGGGAAAAGAGGAACACAATATTCAAGAAATAGATAAGAAATTAGGAGAAGTAGTGGAAGGGAAAAATCAAAATGAGGTGCAAGAAGCTAAAAATAAAGAAGAGAAAGGATTAACAAGTAGGAAGCAATTAGATAATTTATTAAAAGCTTATAATAGAGCAGAGAGAAAAGACAAAAATCTCTTTAAAAAGGAAAGATTTAGAGGGAAAAAAGAGAAAAATCACTTAAAAAAAGAGAAAGTCTTGTGGGGTGTTTAGATAATACAGCAGAAAGAGACGAAGGGTACCCAGAAGAGAATGTTCAATAGGCACAAAAATAGTAAAAAGAACTACAAGATTCCAAGAGAGAGAGATAAAAGTCAATAAATGATAGAATTTTAAAAAAGGTTAAGAGATGATGAATGATGAGAAGATATATTAATAAAATGGGAAAATACAAGTAGTATTATTATAATTAAACATAAGTTAAGCTTGTTGTTGTTAGTTGCAAAGTCGTGTCCGACCCATTGTGACCCCATAGACAACATTCCTCCAGGCCTTCCTATCCTCTACCATCCTCTGGAGTCCATTTAAGCTCACACCGACTGCTTCAGTAACTCCATCCAGCCACCTCGATCTCTGTCATCCCATTCTTCTTTTGCCCTCAATCTTTCCCAGCATTAGGCTCTTCTCCAGTGAGTCCTTCCTTCTCATTAGGTGGCCAAAGTATTTCATTTTCATTTTCAGGATCTAAGCAGTCAGCCCATGGACAGTACCAAAAGGCAAAAAAAGGTATGTTTAGTAGAGGGAACTTTAGGATTAAGTAATTTAATTGTATTATTAACATTAATAGTGTGTTAAAGTATATTGTGAATTTAAAATATTAAGAATTAGAAATTGTGGGGATTTTGAGATACACTCCCGGGATTGATTAAATATTGGTAATATTTGGCTCTATTAGTAATCCTACATATTTGGAATATTAAAGTTATGGTGGAATAATGAATAATTCTGAAAATATTAAATATTAGTAATTTAGTAAAATACATGGCACAAAGAAATGTTATTTATGTTTAAATGAATTAATGGAAAAATGATAAAAAATTATGAAGAGAGATAGTATTGTTGAAGTTGGAAGATTAGGATTACACATACTTATTTGTATTATTATTGTTAGCATTGTTTAAAAAAGATTTGACCCAGTCAATACACTGTCCATAAAATATGTATGGTGCGAAAAGAAAACTGCAAATAATATGTTTTTTTTAAAATGATTGTTCAGCTTTCAAGCTTGATCCCAGCCCTTGCCTTTGCATTTAGATTGATCACATCATTGTTATAAATACTTGCTTGAGCAAAATGGCAAGGGAAAAACATTTATTTCTGTTCTCTGCCTATTGAGAGCCAAGAGAATTATCTGTAGGTGAAGCATGCTAAATAATAATAAGTACACTAATTATGGTAAATGAAATAGAGCTCACTGACATTGTTAAAACTAATGACCCCAAACATTGTCACTTAATATGACTTTTGAAGTTCAGTCAATTGAATTAACTGTCATATTGTAGAAGTGCTGAGTCTCTACTTGCAGCTTTCACAAAAAGTTTAAGTGATAAGGCACCACCAGGCAGAACCATTTCCCTTTAATTGTTGACTTGCTATAATTACAATGCTTAATTTTCCCAGACCTGTTCTTAAAAATCACTTTTGCCTTCAAAAGTGTCCTTTGAAATAATTTTGGTGCAAGCATCAGCCTTTTCTGGAAATCTGTATATTAATTTTAAAAATTGGCTTCTGAAAAATATAGCTAACATCATCAGCAATATGATACTGGAGGAGAACAGACTGAAGTAATCACCACTTTAAGGATTGGTTGATTATATATCATCAAGTCATTTTCAAATCTTAGCGACTACAAAAGACAGATTTTCTCCATGCCATTTGACAGCCGCAGATAGAAAAACATTACAGAGGGTGGTGAACATAGCACAAAACATTGTGGGCTGTCCTCTGATACAGAGGTGAAATCCAATTTTTTTTTACTATTGGTTTTGTATATGTGGCTTGGTGGGCATGGTATGACTTGGTGGGCATGGCAGGGGAAGGATTCTGCAAAATCTTCATTCCCACCCCACTCCTGGGGGAAGGATATTGCAAAATCTTCATTCCCATCACACTCTAGGGCCAGCCAGAGGTGGTATTTGCTGGTTCTCCGAACTGCTCAACATTTCTGCTACCGGTTCTCCAGAACCTGTCAGAACCTGCTGGATTTCACCCCTACTCTGATACCACTAGATGAGATCACTAGGGCCCGCTGCCTTAGAAGAGTGAGGAAAATCCTCAGGGATGACTCACACCCTAGTCAGCATTTCTTTACCCTCCTATCATCCAGAAGGAGATACAGAAGCATAGCCAGCCGCAAAAATAGGCTGAAGAACAGTTTTTATCCATGGGCTGTCACACTCCTGAATGCGAAATAACATCATAACTACATAGTATGATGGACTTGCAGGGCCAGCACAATGTGTAACATATTCACACTGGTGTAATATGGGACTGGATGTTTGTTAATATTATTTATTGGGTTAGGGATTTTCTGTTTCCACTGTGAGTTGTATTGGGTGGGGAGGTGCACTGAGGGAGCTCCACCAATTTCATTGTACATAAGTTGTGCAGTGACAATAAAGGTTATTATTATTATGGTGATCTGTTCCTAGTCTGTTCTTTCATGACTCCCAGTGGAATGCTCATTGCTACTGTAACTGAGTGCATCCAATTTACTGCTGGTCATGCTCTTCTTCTCTTTCCTTCCACCTTGCCTAACATTAGATTTTTTTCCCAGCTTTTTAAATATTTTCCAAGGTCTTCACAGCTACTCTACCAAGTGCTAGTCTGTGGCCAATTTCTTGATGTTTTTTTCCTTTACTGTTGATGTTTGATCCTAAAAGAAAGAAATTATCTACCACTTTGATATCTTCACTGTTAGAACTAACAGTGAAGATATCAAAGTGGTAGATAATTTCTTTCTTTTAGGATCAAACATCAACAGGGTAACTGTTCTACTTGTTCTTGTTAGTTTGGTTTTCTTTACATTTAATTTTGGTTCTATTTTTCTTACCATTTTAATCCACACCACCACCTCTTTTTAGTTTTTGGATTGAATGACTAAACTAACAAATGTCTGTGAAGTATAGGAGAAGTTAAGCATATATGTTTGTCATCTTAAAGTACATGACCTTGTTGAGCTTAGTTTCCATAATTGTAAAGAGAATTGTTAAGAAATGATGTGTAACTTTTTTATTGCAGACTTCTTTCAGTTTTCCAGTTCAGCTATATTTGCAGGATTTCCTATTGTTTTTCTCATCCAAATATTAAGCTCAAGTTTGCACAGATTTTATTTTAATTGACCAGATTAGCCTAGGGCTTTCTTTCACTGTGATTACTTTGCATTTTAGCCTGTTAAAAATGCTATAAAAACAGAACATTGTATTGCAGAATGGGCTAAAAAGCCATTCCTTCCTTCCTTCCTTCATTCCTTCCTCCTCCCTCCCTCCCTCCTCCTCCCTCCTCCCTCCTCCCTCCCTCCTCCCTCTAGCAATCAGCCTCAATACCAATGGGAAATAAAAAAAACTGAGCTTAATCTTGCTCACCCACTTTATTTCTCATTTTCTTTTGAAATTATATAATCTTAAATAATATAGGTTCTGTAGCAACGTATAAAAATTCTCTATGTGAAACCAGGGCATCATAACAATCAAGACCTCAGCAAACAACATTTTCCTTGTCTCGGTATAAAAGCTGGACTAGGCAACAACTCTGCAAATGAAATTTTATGCATGAGTAAGCAGGAGATACATTGTATGCCTATTTATTTATTCACCTGAAAATAAATGTTCTGATACAGGGTGAAAAGGTACAACTTGTTATTTTTCAAGGGAGGGGAGCGAATGAAGAAAGCAAAAGCCAAACAGCCCAACTGATTTTCATTCAATAGGCATTCATGTGTTAAATGCAGTAAGACCAGGGGTGAAATGCTCCAGGATCAGACGGGATCGCGCGATCCGGTAGCGATGGCGGTTGCTGGTTCAGAGGACCGGTAGCAAAAATCCCTGACCCCGCCCCCCCTGCCTCTGCTGAGCTGCACCATCTGCAGAGGTTTTTTTTCTTTACTGTTGATGTTTGATCCTAAAGAAGAATTATCTACCACTTTGATATCTTCACTGTTAGAACTAACAGTGAAGATATCAAAGTGGTAGATAATTTCTTTCTTTTAGGATCAAACATCAACAGGGTAACTGTTCTACTTGTTCTTGTTAGTTTGGTTTTCTTTACATTTAATTTTGGTTCTATTTTTCTTACCATTTTAATCCACACCACCACCTCTTTTTAGTTTTTGGATTGAATGACTAAACTAACAAATGTCTGTGAAGTATAGGAGAAGTTAAGCATATATGTTTGTCATCTTAAAGTACATGACCTTGTTGAGCTTAGTTTCCATAATTGTAAAGAGAATTGTTAAGAAATGATGTGTAACTTTTTTATTGCAGACTTCTTTCAGTTTTCCAGTTCAGCTATATTTGCAGGATTTCCTATTGTTTTTCTCATCCAAATATTAAGCTCAAGTTTGCACAGATTTTATTTTAATTGACCAGATTAGCCTAGGGCTTTCTTTCACTGTGATTACTTTGCATTTTAGCCTGTTAAAAATGCTATAAAAACAGAACATTGTATTGCAGAATGGGCTAAAAAGCCATTCCTTCCTTCCTTCCTTCATTCCTTCCTCCCTCCCTCCCTCCCTCCCTCCCTCCCTCCCTCCCTCCCTCCCTCCCTCTAGCAATCAGCCTCAATACCAATGGGAAATAAAAAAAACTGAGCTTAATCTTGCTCACCCACTTTATTTCTCATTTTCTTTTGAAATTATATAATCTTAAATAATATAGGTTCTGTAGCAACGTATAAAAATTCTCTATGTGAAACCAGGGCATCATAACAATCAAGACCTCAGCAAACAACATTTTCCTTGTCTCGGTATAAAAGCTGGACTAGGCAACAACTCTGCAAATGAAATTTTATGCATGAGTAAGCAGGAGATACATTGTATGCCTATTTATTTATTCACCTGAAAATAAATGTTCTGATACAGGGTGAAAAGGTACAACTTGTTATTTTTCAAGGGAGGGGAGCGAATGAAGAAAGCAAAAGCCAAACAGCCCAACTGATTTTCATTCAATAGGCATTCATGTGTTAAATGCAGTAAGACCAGGGGTGAAATGCTCCAGGATCAGACGGGATCGCGCGATCCGGTAGCGATGGCGGTTGCTGGTTCAGAGGACCGGTAGCAAAAATCCCTGACCCCGCCCCCCCTGCCTCTGCTGAGCTGCACCATCTGCAGAGGTTTTTTTTCTTTTTTACTTTTAAAAGCCGGTTTTGCTTCAGCCGAAACAGGCCTTTAAAAGTAAAAAACAGCAGAACCTTACTTGTACTCTTACTTGTAGAAAACCTGTTTTCTACAAGTAAGAGTAGAGATTCTAAGGCACTTACCTGATTACTGAGGAACGCATGGCCACAGCCCGAAAGCAGTTTCAGTTTCAGCCAGACAGCATCAATCGCTCAGCTAATCTATTTCCTCGGTGAACAACTGGCTGGCTTTGCTAGCTGAGGAACTCTGTGATTTGAAGTCCACAATAAAATAAAATAAAATAAAATAAAATAAAATAAAATAAAATAAAATAAAATAAAATAAAATAATAAAATAAAATAAAATAAAATAAAATAAAATAATAAAATAAAATAAAATAAAATAAAATAAAATAAAATAAAATAAAATAAAATAAAATAAAATAAAATAAAATATTTGTGCAGCTTTCTGAGATTTGGTGTGTTTCTGTAGTGTTTCACTCTAACTACACAAACACACAAAATCTCAGAAAGCTGTATTGTGTGTGTGTGTGTGTTAGTTGTGTGTGTGTAAAGTGTGAAAGTTGGTTTTTGAGCTTTTTGTGGCTGTGTGAAGTGCAGCTGTTTTTACATTGTGTGTGAATCAGTTGTGTTGTGTTGTGTTGTGTGTGTGTAAAGTGTGAAAGTTGGTTTTTGAGCTTTTTGTGGCTGTGTGAAGTGTGAAGTGCAGCTGCTTTTACATTGTGTGTTAGTCAGTTGTGTTGTGTTCTGTTGTGTGTGTGTAAAGTGTGAAAGTTGGTTTTTGAGCTTTTTGCAGCTATGTGAAGTGTGAAGTGCAGCTGCTTTTACATTGTGTGTGAGTCAGTTGTGTTGTGTTGTGTGTGTGTAAAGTGTGAAAGTTGGTTTTTGAGCTTTTTGCAGCTATGTGAAGTGTGAAGTGCAGCTGCTTTTACATTGTGTGTGAATCAGTTGTGTTGTGTTGTGTGTGTGTAAAGTGTGAAAGTTGGTTTTTGAGCTTTTTGCAGCTATGTGAAGTGTGAAGTGCAGCTGCTTTTACATTGTGTGTGAGTCAGTTGTGTTGTGTGTGTGTAAAGTGTGAAAGTTGGTTTTTGGTACCTCTTATTGTTTTTTATACTTTATTTATTATTTTTATTATTGATTGTTATTGGCCACGCCCACCAAGCCATCTGACCACCAAGCCAGGCCCACTAATTAAGCCACGCCCACAGAACCGGTAGGGAAAATTCTTAGATTTCACCCCTGAGTAAGACCCCTAGAATTAATCTCCTAAGGTTCCAGATCTTTCACTGATACATTGATACCCAGCAATCAGTCTGGTAGATTGTTTTTGCCATTAAACTTTAGCAGGAATATTGTAAAATATATTAGCGGTTCTACATATCTGTTGTTAATTGTTAAATGTTTTTCTTTCTGCTGCTTGAACAAAAACATTAGAAGTATATGAAAGTTCAAATGATGTGATCCATCATTGCATATTAACTTGCTGCTCCATTCAAAAGCACTTCAGTGATGTCAGCCATTAAATTCTAAATAAATATATTACCTACCTCCCATTAACAATTGTGATTGCAGGACTTCCTGCGGAGGCACCAGACCGAAGTGGGTGAGGGCTCATTTTAAGGCTCCCGAAAACCCAACTAATTCCTGAAAAGGAGCCCTTTTAAGGGCATCCCCAAACCTGGAGGATTTGGAAAATTAAAGAGGAAGGCTTTGTACTTCAGATGAGACGCTAGCGTCCAGGAGAACAAGAGCTGAACCTCTTAAATCCAGCAAGAAAAAATCTGTCTTTAGGGCAGATTGAGAGCAATGGTGGCCTCACAGTGAGGAAGCAAAAAAGGATTTCAGCATTAGCAGTCCTGAAGGATCGGTGAAAGTAAAAGTGAGAATTCTTACCAAAGAAACCATGAATGAGAGATTCGCAGAGGGCAAGAGAGTGGCGGCTGGGAAGGAGAGCGCTCAGCAGGAGACGACCAAACAAAGGCAACAAAGTAACAGAAGGTACGGAAGGAGCAATTAACAAGAAGATACAAAGTAATAAACTGTAAAAACTGGACTTGAGTTAAGGATTTAAATGCACCATGAGAAGGAAAAACAGCGAAGGCACGACAAACAGTGGATTTAAACTTTAATGTAAGGAGTTCTCATATTTAAATTGGCAGTCTTGGCGGTTTTGATGGATTTAGTGAAATGAAAAAGGGGTAATTTGGAAGAGATCAAAAGACAGCTACGTGGACTATTGTGGGTTAATAGCTACTAATATCTACTGAGAAGAAGAAAGAGTGGATTGGAATAAGAGAGATAAAAAGATAAAAAAGAAACAATTATAAGAGAGAGACTGGAAGGACGTAAATATTGTGTACTGGACTTGAACGTGACTAAGCCTGAATGGACGATCTGATGCAATAGGGAGTGGAAAGAAGGAGAAGAAGAAAACCAAAAAGAACTTTTTTTTTAAAAAAAAGGAAAATCTGGTTGGAATTTATTATAGTTATTATATATATTGATAATTGATAAAAATCACTATTTGATGAGGGGTGGAAACACACTATTTGGTCTGTTGATAACATTTGGAAAAGGAGAGGTTATAAAAGATATAGAAACTCAACGTTAAGAAACTGTTTGGATAAGTTTGAAAGGATTAAAGAGGAAGATATATTTTGATTATTTGATAACATACAATAATAATCACAGTGAAAATATTTGAATTAATTGATCATCAATTCATTGATTAGCAAATCTGACTTGGGGGAAAAATGGAGGGAAGAGACTGTTAATGAATATCTGAAAGGTAAAGCTTGATCTATGTGGTGATAATTAAATAATTTAAAGAAATTGATATATATAGGAATTAGCGGTAAAAAGTAAATATTAAATATTAGAAGAGTACACTTTTATGATATTGTGGAAAAAATTTACAAAAAATTTAATAATGTCAACCACATCAATAGTAACATATGGCGGTGTCTTGAGCTCCTCAGTGACAGTGGGTCGGGTTTCCTGAGCCGGGAAACCGCGTGGAGCCGACCACCGAGCTGCCGAAAGGCCTTCGCCTCTTCTTTAAGCTTTCCGACGGCCGATGGAGAGGTTTTTGACCTCATTGGATTCTCGGCCGCCGAGAACGAGGCTGGAGGTATGACTGGGCAGCGGACGGTGGTGGCCATCTTGGGGTGTGTGGAACGGCGCTCCCTGAAGATTCGGCGGCCAGCTGGCTTTCCGGACTGCTGGCTGGCCAGACTGCTGACTTGCAGGCCTATGGGCCTGCCGGCTTGCAGGAAACGGACGGCGGCGCTCATTTCAGGGGGGTGCGGTTCGGCGCTCCCCGGAGATGGACGGCCGGCCTTGCCGGCCCTGCTGGTTTGCGGGCCTGCCGGCCTGTTGGTTTCCGGCCTGTTGGCCTCCCGGATTGCTGTTTTGCCGCAAGTACCATCGGCGGCTGGAATTTTTCCGCTGGACTTAAGACCTAATACCATTGACCTGGTCATGAGCCTGGACATCAGCTTCGTCATGAGCCTGGACACCGGCTTAGACATTGGCCCCGACATCGGCTGGACATTGGCGGCTTGGACGGTTTTTTGGCTTACGGTGCTCACCTCACCGCGAAGGACATCAGCGGGATTATCATCCTAATGGGAACGACTTCGAGGGCCTTTTACCATCCCAGGCTTTAAAAGCCTAGATTATGGCTGACTTTAAGTTAACGATATTTGCCGCTATATCTGTCATCAGCGGCATTGCAGACATAATTGTTAACCGTCTGATGTAGTTAACTCCAAATATGGTCGTTCCTTACGGTGATTGCCTTGGCAGCGGTGTACCGGTCCGCTAATTCCATCAGCGGACTTCGGACAGTTCGATCCGCGTTTGAATACATCTTATATGGACAGGGGGGTCGGTTTTATTACACCTATAGTGACCTGCCGGCTTGGGATACCCTTCTCTTCCGTTGTTATCTGAACTTTCTATGAGTTACTCGGCGCTTGAGCTCTTACGGCTGCGAGGTTCCCCCGCCTCGCAGGAGTGGCCCTCTGCTTTATCGAGGGCCTACCTTAATGAAGGGTCTTGGGACCCAGAGAGGTGGCATGCATCGAAGAAGAATCTTTGGGGGGTTTTTAATAGGTTTTTTAATAAGGGGTTTTTAAGGGGGGGAGGGGATTGACGGATAGGGGAAGTAACCCGTCGGGGAGGGTATGTCCAGTCCCAGCGCGGGCTCACGACACTAATTTAGTTGGTCCGAAGACAGGGGTGGAGGGGATTGTGCAGAGCAGAGAATGCTATTCCATCTGTACGGTAAGTGGGAGGGGCAGATATGGCGGAGGCAGGGGGCCGTATCGTTCTTCGGGAGCACGTGTTCGATGTCTAAAAGCGATCACGTGCTCCGGCCCCTCAGTTCTCACTCATTCCCTGGATGGTCAAGACCCTCAGAGCTTGGGTCTTCGGCTGATGCTTTGCAATGCCCGGTCCGTGGTCAATAAGGCTCCCCTGATTTGTGATCTTATTCAGAGGGAGTCCACGGACCTTATGGGCATTACGGAGACCTGGCTGGGCACAGAAGGGGGTGTACCCCTGGTTGAACTGTGCCCTCCGGGTTTCCGTGCATTTCATCAGCCGAGGGCCCAAGGTAGGGGTGGGGGAGTGGCAGTTGTGATTAAAGAAAGTCTGGAGCCGAGGGAGTCCACTGTTCCTCAGATAGCTGGCTGTGAATCCCTCCTTGTGAAGTGGGGCCACCGGAATCAGATGGGGCTGTTGATCACGTACCTGGCTCCTTGCTGCGTGACTACAGCCCTACCTGAATTACTAGAGGTGCTTGCTGGCGTGGCGGTTGAGATCCCCAGACTTTTGGTCTTGGGGGATTTCAACTTGCCATCAGCCAGCTTGTCGTCAACGGTGGTTCAGGAGTTCCAGGCCTCCATGATGGCCTTGGACCTGATTCAAGTAACTGATGGCCCTACACACATCGGGGGAGGCGCGCTAGACCTGATTTTTATCTCTGGTCAGTGGGTAAATGATCTGGATTTAGGAGATATAGTGAAAGAACCAGTGTCATGGTCAGATCATTTTCTTCTTCGCCTAGACTTTCGGACCGCCGCTCACCACCGCAGGGAGACGGAGCAAATGAGTTGGTTCCATCCCAGGCGCCTGATGGACCCGGAGAGGTTCCTGACGGAGCTTGGGCCGTTTCCTGAGGATCTTACCCATGGCACGACTGAAAAACTGGTTGTGGCCTGGGAACGGGCCGCGACTGGGGCTTTGGACCGTGTCATGCCTTTGCGGCCTCTGACCCAGCATAGATCTCAATTGGCTCCCTGGTTTTCCGAGGAGCTGAGAGAGATGAAACGCCGGAGAAGATGCCTAGAGAGTACTTGGAGGTCTAGCCGTTCCGAGGCTTATCGGACACTAGTGAGGTCTTTTACTAGGACCTACCTAGTGGCAATGAGGGAGGCGAAGCGTTCCTACGTTTCCACCCTCATTGCATCGGCAGATAACCGCCCGGCCACCTTGTTTCGGGTAACCCGTTCCCTCCTTCATCAAGAGGGACGGGATGACCCCTTACAGGGACGGGCTGAGGAGTTTAACGGTTATCTATACGATAAAATCGTTCAGCTTCGGGATAGTTTGGACCAAGATTGCGATGATCCAGCCGAGATGACAGAGACACGTCTTGTTGAGGTTATTTGGGATGAGTTTGATTCTGTGGCTCTCGAGGACGTGGACAGGTTGCTGGGGAGGTTACATGCAACTACATGTTTACTGGACCCATGTCCTTCCTGGTTAGTGCTGGCTGCTCAGGAAGTGACACGAGGCTGGCTCCAGGGGATTATAAATGCTTCTTTGATGGAAGGGGTTTTCCCTGCCGCCTTGAAGAAGGCGGTGGTGAGACCTCTCCTCAAGAAGCCTTCCCTGGACCCAGCTATTTTGGAAAATTATCATCCAGTCTCCAACCTTCGCTTTGTGGCGAAGGTTGTAGAGAGTGTGGTTGCATGGCAGCTTCCCCTGGAGGAAGCTGTCTATCTAGACCCATTCCAGTCCGACTTCCGACCCGGTTATAGCACGGAGACGGCTTTGGTCGCGTTGGTGGATGACCTCTGGAGGGCCAGGGACAGGGGTTGTTCCTCTGCCTTGGTCCTATTAGATCTCTCAGCGATACCATCGACCATGGTATCCTGCTGCACTGGTTGGAGGGATTGGGAGTGGGGGGCACCGTTTATCGGTTGTTCTCCTCCTATCTCTCTGACTGGTCGCAGACGGTGTTGACAGGGGGGCAGAGGTCGTCCTCGAGGCACCTCACTTGTGGGGTGCCTCAGGGGTCGATTCTCTCGCCTACCCTGTTCAACATCTATATGAAGCCGCTGGGTGAGGTCATCAGTGGTTTCGGGGTGAGTTATCATCTGTACGCTGATGATACTCAGCTGTACTTTTCCACCCCGGACCACCCCAACGAAGTGGTCGAAGTGCTGTCCCGGTGCCTGGAAGCTGTACGGGTCTGGATGGGGAGAAACAGACTCAAGCTCAATCCCTCCAAGACGGAGTGGCTGTGGATGTTGGCATCCCGGTACAGTCAGCTGCATCCGCAGCTGACTGTTGGGGGCGAGTTAGTGGCCCCAAAGGAGGTAGTTCGCAACTTGGGCGTCCTCCTGGATGGACAGCTGTCTTTTGATGAACACCTGGCGGCCGTCTCCAGGAGGGCCTTTTACCAAGTTCGCTTGGTCCGCCAGTTGCGTCCCTTCCTTGACCGGGATGCCTTATGCACAGTCACTCACGCTCTGGTTACGTCTAGGCTGGATTATTGCAATGCTCTCTACATGGGGCTGCCCTTGAGGTGCACCCGGAGGCTGCAGTTAGTCCAGAATGCGGCTGCGCGAGTAGTAACGGGAGCCGCTCATGGCTCCCATGTGACATCGCTGCTCCGTAGCCTGCACTGGCTTCCTGTGGTCTTTCAGGTGCGCTTCAAGATTTTGGTTACCATCTTTAAAGCGCTCCATGGCTTAGGACCCGGGTACTTACGAGACCGCCTACTGTTACCCTTTGCCTCCCACCGACCCGTACGCTCTCACAGAGAGGGTCTCCTCAGGGTGCCGTCCGCCAAACAGTGTCGGCTGGCGGCCCCCAGGAGTAGGGCCTTCTCTGTGGGGGCAGTGATGCTCTGGAACGAACTTCCCCCTGGCCTGCGTCAAGTACCTTATCTTCGGACCTTCCGTCGTGAGCTCAAAACATATTTATTCATTAAAGCGGGACTGGCATAATTAGCGATGAATTTTAATTGGGTTTTCTTAATATTTTAAAATTTTAAATCTAAATTTTTAATTATCAGCCTTTATAATCTGCTTTTTTTAAATGTTGTTTTAATTGTATATATTTTGTTTTTATTTTGGCTGTACACCGCCCTGAGTCCTTCGGGAGAAGGGCGGTATAAAAATTTAATAAATAAATAAATAAAATAAATAAACAAGAACAGGAAAAACGCTCACCTCTAATCCAACATCTACAGCATCTCCCACAACTCATTGGTCAAACGAAAATATGTCAGAGAAAGAAAAAGATAAAACAGAATTGACAATGCAGAGTATGCAAAATACGCTTCAAATCACTCAAGAGACACTGATAAAATTCCAAGAAAAAGTGGCAGACAACCAGGAAGAGGCTAGGAAACACCATCAAGAAATCAAAAAGGAGATAGGAGATCTAAAGGAAGATTTAAAAAATATGAAGGAAAAGATAGAAAATATGCAATACACAGTTGCAGAAAATGAGCAAAAAGTTATAAAAATAGAAACCAAGGTGGACCAACTAGACCTCAAGGTAGAAATGGTGGAGCAGAAAACATTACAATCAAATAAAAAACTAATGGACACAATTGCCTTTTTTGGAAATGGAGAAGGCATCATTTTTCTTACGCTTCCAGAACGTTGTAGAAGAAAAAGAGGAGGACCTGGGGGAAAAATGGCTGAAATCATAGCAGAGTTAGTACAGAGAGATAAGTCAGAAATAAGAGGCACCATAAACGAAACTTATTGCGTTCATAATAATTATATAAGAAGGCACCATTTAGCAAGAGAAGTTCATATAAGATTTACCAAAAAAAAAAATGAGAGATGAAATTTATAAAAAATCAAGAGAAGAGACTGTAACCTATAAAGGAAATGAAATTATAGTATTAAAACAAATCCCACGTAGAATTTGAGAGCAAAGACAGCAATACCATTTCCTAACATCATGTCTTACAAAATATAAAGTAATGTTTAGGTGGCTCATCCCTGAAGGTATCTTAATCACATGGCAAGATAAGAAGTTTAAAGTAGATTCAATAAGGAAAGCTCAAGAATTTTATAAAAATTACTTGGAGGAAGAACAAGAAAGTAAGGACGAATCAGAAAGTAGAAGCCAGGAGGACGACTTACAAGAGGAATCAGAAAGAGAGAGAGAGTTAAGGAGAAGCCAAGAAAAAGAACGAGAAGAAAGAGAAGGAGCAAGAAAAGAAAAAAAGGAAACAAAAAACACCGAGAAACAAACGCAGTAGGATATGGAAGAGACATTATCCCTATTTTCAGTAAATATCAATGGTTTAAATGCACAGAAAAGAGAACACAAGTATTTACAAAATTAAAAAAGTTAGATATAGATGTGATATGTTTGCAAGGGATACATATAAAAAAAGGATTCCAAAAATTATTGGAAAACAAGAAATTAGGAAGATTATATGTATCATTATCACAACAGAAAAAAAGAGGAACAGCAGTGTACATAAAAGAAAAAATAAACTCAGAATTAGCGTATGCAGATGATGAGGGGAGAACTTTAATGATAAAATTAGATATGGAATATAAACAAATATTACTAGTAGTGGTATATGCTCCAAATAAAAATCAACAGGAATATTATAAAAAACTACATGATACAGTAATAGATCAAAAATGGAAAATCTATGCATAATAGGCGACCTTAATGCCATAGTGACAGTAAAAGAGATTATCACAGCAATAAGAAGAATAAAAAAAAGAAAGAAATATTACCTAAAGAATTTTTCAATATGGCATCAGAACTAAGGTTAAGAGACATATGGAGAGAAACACACAAGGAAGAAAAGCAACATACATATTATTCCCATCCCCACCAATCGTGGTCCAGGATAGATATGGCCTGGATGACAACACAATTACAATTAGAAACAGAAAAAATAGAAATAGGAACAAATGAATGGGCTGACCATAATCCAATAACCGTGTATTGGAAAGGACAAAAAAGATATAAAAGATGGACCTTAAACCAAAGTATATGTAAAGAGAAAGAATATAAGAAATTCCTGGAAAAAGAGCTAGAGATTTTCCTAAGTGTAAATAAAAAAGAAGATACGTCAATTCAAAATCTCTGGGACTCATTAAAAGCATTTGTTAGAGGGGTGACAATTGCATATATCACAAAAAAAAAAAAAAAAAAAAAGGAAAGAGAAAAGGTCCCAACAAAATAAATTAAGAAGAGCTTAAAAAAGCAGAAGAAGACCTGCAAAAAAAACCCCTAAAATAAAAAAATAAAAGAGGAAAGGAGAATAATTAAACATAAATTAAATCTGATAACTCAAGAGGAAGTGGCAATGAAAATAAAGATGGCCAAACAAAATTATTTTGAGCATGCAAACAAAGTGAGCAGATGGTTAGCCTATAAATTAAAAAAAGAAAAAGAGAAAAGAACAACCCAACAATTGAAAGATGAGGAAGGGAAAATCCAAAGCAAAAGAGAAGAGAAGAAACTAGTAGTACATACTTTCTTTTCGAAACTATACACACAGGAAGAAACGACAAAAGCAGAAATCCAAAAATACCTTGAGGAAACAAATGCATGCAAATTGACAAAAGAAGAGAAAGAAATATTAAACCGACCAATCTCTGAAACGGAATTCGGAATTGCAATAAAAAGACAAAAAAGCAATAAAACGCCGGGCCCAGATGGAATACCAGTAGAATTATATAGGAGTATCCAAGAACAAATAGGAGAATTAATGTTGGAAATATTTAATGAAGCATTACAGAATACAAACATACCCCAAACATGGACAGAAGCCTTAATTACACTTATATCTAAGGAGGATTCAGATCAACAATCAGTACAAAACTATAGGCCCATCTCTTTATTGAATTCCGACTATAAAATATACATGTCAATTATTGCGGAAAGGTTAAAAGCAATTTTAGATAAGTATATACACCCGGATCAAAATGGTTTCCTCCCCGGTCGATAAATTAAAAACAATACTCGGACCATAATCGATATATTGGAGTATTACGAAGTACACCCAGAGAAACAAGTTTCACTGGTTTTCCTTGACACACAAAAAGCTTTCGACAATTTGAATTGGAGATTTATGATACAACAAATTAAAAAAATGGAATTTGGATCCAAATTTGAAAAAATGATGAAAAAATATATTCAAAGCAAGCTACAAGAGTAATTATTAACCAAGACACAACAGATAAATTTGAAATAACAAAAGGTGTAAGACAAGGGTGTCCACTCTCCCCACTTCTCTTTATACTATCATTGGAGCCACTCTTTAAAAAAATTAGGGAAGATTGGGAGATAAGAGGATTGAGAATAAAAAATGAGGAGTACAAATTGCAAGCCTTTGCTGATGATATGTTTTTTATTATTGGGGAACCCTTAAAATCAGGCCCCAAACTGATAAAAAAAAATAGAAGAATTTGGCATGGTAGCAGGTTTAAAAATTAATAGGAAGAATTCTAAATTATTAACAAAAAATCTTACAAAAAAACGAGATAGAATTAGAAAATAACATGAACATTCAGATAACAAAAAAAATAAAATATCTAGGGATTTGGTTAACAGCAAGAGGCTCCTCAATTAAGAAAGATAATTATAATAAATTAATACAGAAAATTGGGAAAGATTTGGAAAATTGGAAAAACTTATACATTTCATGGATGGGAAGAGTGGCAGCAATAAAAATGGATATCTTGCCCAAAATCCTGTTCCTCTTCCAGGTTATACCAATAAGAATAGAAAAAAGGATTCATTAAACAGATTGACCTCATAATTTATATGGCAAGGACGAAAACCTAGGATTAGATTGAAAACGCTACAGGATGCTAAGGATAGAGGAGGAGTAGCCCTACCAGACTGGGAAATTTATTGTCAAGCAGCATGCCTGACATGGTTAAAAGAATGGATGGAGCTAGGAAACAAAAGAATCCTAACAGTAGAAGGCCATGATTTTCAGGTAGGATGGCATGCATTCCTGTGGGGTGAAAAATACAAAACACATGGGTATTTTAAAAGACATATAATTAGGAATTCATTACTATTAATTTGGAACAAAATCAAAAACAACACTATATGAATATACCATTTTGGCCTCTCCCAATGAGATACTAACACATCCAAATTTAATAGATGGGACTAAAATAATTAGATATAAGGATATGCTAAATGAATTGGGAAAATTAAAAATGAAACAAGAATCTTACAAAAACAGGAGATAGAATTAGAAA
Source organism: Ahaetulla prasina (assembly GCF_028640845.1). Lineage (NCBI taxonomy): Eukaryota > Metazoa > Chordata > Lepidosauria > Squamata > Colubridae > Ahaetulla > Ahaetulla prasina. The sequence continues at coordinate 29,246,228 of NC_080547.1, read as the reverse complement.
ATAACATGAACATTCAGATAACAAAAAAAAAATATCTAGGGATTTGGTTAACAGCAAGAGGCTCCTCAATTAAGAAAGAAAATTATGATAAATTAATACAGCAAATTGGGAAAGATTTGGAAAATTGGAAAAACTTACAAATTTCATGGATGGGAAGAGTGGCAGCAATAAAATGAATATCTTGCCCAAAATCCTGTTCCTCTTCCATTTTATACTGTTACAAGAAATTGTATCTTGTTACAGTATAAAATGGAAGAGGAAATAGTGAAAGATACCATGATTAAATGAGAAATTTTAACCATACAATAGAATTAGAGAAGTGGGAAAAGATGTGGAAAACAAACATGAAATTGACAATATCGACAGCATATAAGGAAAACCAGATGAAAATGTTCCATAGATGGCACCTTCCACCAGCTAGAATAGCAAAGATGTTCCCAACAACTCACCAAAGTGTTGGAAATGTAAGAGCAACTATGGAACATATTATCATCTCTGGTGGACCTGCCCAGTGGCGAAACAATTCTGGGCCAAAATCAAAAAACAACACTATATGAATATACCATTTTGGGCCTCCCCCAATGAGATACTAACACATCCAAATTTAATAGATGGGACTAAAATAATTATATATAAGGATATGCTAAATGAATTGGGAAAATTAAAAACGAAACAAGAATTGGAACAGGATGGTGGCATATCTCCAAATTAGATCAAAATAATTAGAAGACTCTAAGACTAAGTAGATACAATTGGAACAAAACGAATTGGATAAAATAATATATGGGAAGGACCAAAAGGTTAAAATGTAATCATGGTATCTTTCACTATTTCCTCTTCCATTTTATACTGTTACAAGAAATTGTATGTTGTTACAGTATAAAATGGAAGAGGAAATAGTGAAAGATACCATGATTAAATGGGCGAGAAATTTTAACCATACAATAGAATTAGAGAAGTGGGAAAAGATGTGGAAAACAAACATGAAACTGACAATATCAACAGCATATAAGGAAAACCAGATGAAAATGTTCCATAGATGGCACCTTCCACCAGCTAGAATAGCAAAGATGTTCCCCAACAACTCACCAAAGTGTTGGAAATGTAAGAGCAACTATGGAACATATTATCATCTCTGGTGGACCTGCCCAGTGGCGAAACAATTCTGGGCCAAAATCAAAAAGTGGTTACAGGAAATAATACAGGAACCAATAAAAGGAAAGCCAGAATAATTTTTATTAAGGATCTCGACAGAAAATCATACAAAAGATACGCAATACTTAATACTCCATATACTTACAGCAGCACGCATAGCTTACGCTCAAAACTGGAAAAAAGAAAACCCACCAACAGAGGAAGAATTAATCAAAAAAATACTAGAATGTGCTGAGATGGACAAACTTACAAAAGAAATTCAGGAGAAAGAAGAAACTTACTATAAGATTTGGTGCAAATGGTACGAATGGTTAGAAAATAGACAAGATAAGAAACCTGAACAACAAAGTAAAATATAGATGAAATAAAGAACAATAGATGAATAAGAGTAAAATAAGATAGAATTAAAATATGTATAAATAATAGGAATGGACTGCCTTGAAATAGCTGATAAATAGTGATATGTATATGTTAATGTTGTATGTCTTGTCTTTTGTCTTTAATGTGTATAAAATAAAAAACTTTATTAATAAAAAAAATTGTGATTGCAACAGTGTCACTCAGTCCAGTTTCTAGAATTGAGAATATATTTTATAATATATATAACAGTTTTATAAAATTGATTAGAATAGAATAGAATAGAATAGAATAGAAGTTTTTATTGGCCAAGTGTGATTGGACACACAAGGAATTTGTCTCGGTGTACATAAAAGAAAAGATACATTCATCAAGAATTCTAAGGTACAACACTATGAGTACAAATATGTAGGGTACAAATAAGCAGTCAGGAAACAATCAATATAAATATAAATTTTAAGAATACAAGCATCAAAGTTGCAGCCATACAGTCATAAGTGAAAGGAGATGGATGATGGGAATGATGAGAAGATTAATAGTAGTGCAGATTTAGTAAATTGTTTTAGAGTGTTGAGCGAATTATTTGTTTAGCAGAGTGATGGCATTCGGGAAAAAACTGTTTTTGTGTCTAGTTGTTCTGGTATGCACTGCTCTATAGGATTGTTTTGAGGGTAGGAATTGAAACAGTTTATGTCCAGGATGTGAGGGGGTCTGTAAATATTTTCACAGTCCTCTTTTTGACTCGTGCAGTACACAGGTCCTCAGTGGAAGGCAGGTTGGTAGCAATTGTTTTTTCTGCAGTTCTAATTATTCTCTGAAGTTAGTGTCTGCCTTGTTGGGTTGCAGAATAATTTATAACATTTATATGGCCACCCAATGTGTTTCTTGGTGGTATACAAAAGTCAACTAAAGCTAGAAAAACAATGCAATACATTTAAAACCCAACTAGAATAGTAAAATCCCAACCAAACTGAGAGTACTGCAACACAATAATTGGTACTCCACATATCTGAACCCAATCCATGTTTACTGGACCCGTGTCCCTTCTGGTTGGTACTGGCCACACAGGAGGTTACACAAGGCTGACTTCAGGGAATTATTAACGCTTCTTTGAGAGAGGGTGTCTTTCCGACTGCCTTGAAAGAGGCGGTGGTGAGACCCCTCCTCAAGAAGCCTTCCCTGGACACGGCTGTTTTAGCGAACTACCGTCCGGTCTCCAACCTTCGCTTTGTGACGAAGGTTGTTGAGAGTGTGGTTGCATACCAGCTCCCTCTGTACCTGGATGAAACCGTCTATCTGGACCCGTTCCAGTCCGGTTTCCGACCTGGGTGCAGCACAGAGATAGCTTTGGTCGCGTTGGTGGATGATCTCTGGAGGGCCCAGGACAGGGGTTGTTCCTCTGCCCTGGTCCTATTGGATCTCTCGGCGGCTTTTGATACCATCGACCATGGTATCCTGCTGCTGCGGCTAGAGGGGTGGAAGGCACCGTTTTCCGGTGGTTCTCCTCCTTCCTCTTGGGCCGGTCGCAGACGGTGTTGGTGGGGGGGCAGAGGTCGACCACGAGGCACCTCCTATGTGGGGTGCCACAGGGGTCAGTCCTCTCGCCCCTCTTGTTCAACATCTATATGAAGCTGCTGGGCGAGATCATCTGTGGTTTTGGGGTGCAGTGTCATCTGTATGCTGATGATACGCAGCTGTACATTTCCACCCCAAACCACCCCAACGAAGCCGTCGAAGTGATGTCCCGGTGTCTGGAGGTCGTGCGGGTCTGGATGGGGAGAAACAGGCTCCGGCTCAACCCTTCCAAGTGGCTGTGGATGCTGGATCCCGGTATAATCAGCTGATTCCATTGCTGACTGTGGGAGGCGAGTCATTGGCCCCCATGGCGAAGGTCCACAATCTGGGCGTTCTTCTGGATGCTCGGCTGTCGTTGGAAGAACAAACGACGGCCGTCGCCAGAGGAGCTTTCTATCAGGTCCGCCTGATATGCCAGTTGCGTCCCTTCTTAGACCGGGATGCCCTATGCACGGTCACTCATGCCCTTGTCACCTCCCGTCTGGACTACTGTAATGCTCTCTACATGGGGCTCCCCTTGAAGAGCACCCGGTAGAGGGAGCAAATCGAGGCTCCCATATAACACCACTCCTGCGTAGGCTGCACTGGCTTCCGGTGATCTTCTGGTTACCACCTGTAAAGCGCTTCATGGCATGGGACCTGGCTATTTACGGGACCGCCTACTGCGACCGACGCCCCCCAGCAACCAGTGCGCTCACATAGAGTGGGCCTCTTCGGGGTGCCGTCAGCTAGGCAATGTCGGCTGGTGACCTCCAGGGGGAGGGCCTTCTCTGTGGGGGCCCCAACCCTCTGGAACGAATTACCACCAGGTATTCGCCAACTCCCTGATCTCCGGACTTTCTGACGCGAGCTGAAAACATGGCTGTTTCATCGTGCAGGACTGGCCTGATAGTTTTAATTGGGAATTTTAAATGGGTTTTAAGGAGTCAGCCTAAATTTAAATATTTCATTTTAAATTATTTTAGTGTTTGTAAAAATTGTTTTTAATATGGCTGTAAACCGCCCTGAGTCCTTCGGGAGAAGGGCGGTATAGAAATATAAACAAACAAACAAACAAATAAATAAAAACCCTGCCAAAGAGATGGCCATAAATTATTCTCCAAAACATTTCTGTTACTGTGGACCTTACCTTACCTACCCTGCCTGATTGGTGAAATAAACAAACACATGATTCATGTGTTCTTCAAATACATGGGTCTTCTTGCAGAAGAACCAGAAGCTTATGAGAACCCGCTTTAGTTTACTGAATGTATGAATTGTCCTTGGCATGATAGATTTAATTTTTGTTGTTATTGTTAAATAAATAAATACTCTATAGAAATTCACCAGATTGCTCCAAGGAAGAGGTGAGGACATCATCTTTATTTTAGAAGGTCCTACTCCACAATTCTTGAGATTCCGGTCCTCCTACTTGGCATACTTATATTGCTGTTGCTTTTTTGAAGAATATGATTCCTTTTTCCTATGCTTCCTAGAATAACTATGTGACTTTCTTCATCGACTGCAACTATTATAAGCATATTAGGCTTTTAAACATAAAAATATAGAAGAGACCTCCAAACTGCCTTGTAAAGCTTCTAAATGAATACCATTTTCATCTGCATCTACCATGACTTTTCCTAAGGAAGAATAAACGTTCGGCAAAATTCATTCTGGCTTGCATCTCATACAGCTGAGTACTACTGGATATAAAATATAAAAAAATTGCACCCCATCTGGAATCTGGATGGAATCTGTTTTAATCAATAGGCATGAGCCTTATTGTCAGTGTGCTATTGATCACATACTGTATGTGACTCTGGGAAGCAATGTCTCTTCACACATTCCAATTGTCAACTTTCAAAATGACTTCAGCCAAAGATGTGCTTACTTTCATTTCATTTCTCAGTTGCCACTCTTGGGGGGAGGGGGGGTGTTAGAAGGTATTGGAATGTGGTGCCTTAACCTGCTAGAGAAAACATCGGCCAGATTCAGTGTGAGAACCAAGGTCATCGCAATGAACATTTGCTGAGACAGAGGGGAAGCTGCTACCAGACTGATTGGTTAACATGACCTAGTACACCTGAGGTGGGGTTTGTATTCTTTTAACTACCCTAAAGCATGGGAATTATTTAGATCTAGTTTCACCTTTCTACGTGCCGATATGATGTACTCAATAAAAGGTCTTTTGAGCCTGATTGAAGCCTCCAAGTCCTGATTCAGTTGGGTTCTTTACTTGGAACCATGACACCAACCTCTAGATGTAAAACTCTTCCACTGGATGGAAAATCATGATCAGCCTAGGATTTCCACTATGCAGTATACTAGCATACTTCCCATCCCATAGTCACCAAGAATGCAGCCAGGCTTATTCTATCCATGCATAGTTTATTCACACTTATTTTTCCCATATGAGGAAGTCAGCTAAACTACTAGGTCTAGGTTGTAGTATGAAACAATTACCACTTTTTCCCAACCCTTTTAATTGATACAGAGAGAAAAATAATAATCAAGCATTAATTTGATAATTAAGTATATTTTCCACTTGGGTAACCTTTCAGTCTGTTTCTTTAATATTAAGACACAGCAAGAAGGCACCCTAGTGGGAATGTTGTAGTATCTTGTGTGTGGAGAAGGGAAGGAGTGAACATTATAATTATTTACTTGTTTCTAGTTAAATCTGTCAAGTACGTTAAAGAGGATTAAATCAGACAGTTATTTGATTTAGCTTCTTGTTCTGTTCAGTTATGTTACTTCCTTGTTGTTTGCAGATATTTGAAATAAAATTGGACACATCTCCATTGGTTCCCCATTAATCTGATAATTACACACTAACTCTTAAAGAACCTGGTCATGTTGTCATAAAAGGCCTCTGAGCTGAACTTTGTCTTGTCAGGCTGAGTTTATTGTTCATAAATATTTTAGCATGAATCTAAGATGCCTTATGAATGATTGATTTCTTATATTTCACTGACCTTTCTTATAAGATTTTTCATTAAAATAGGAGAAAAGCTGTTCCCTTGTTAAACACCTACTCCCATTTTTTTAAAGCTATCAGTAGTTAACATTCCCCCTTCATGGATTACTGCCTTGTCATGGTGAAGGGGCTTGCATAGCTCAATAAAGTTATGAGCTATGCCATGCAGGGACACTCAAGATGTACAGGTCATAGCAGAGATTGCTGACAAAACAATCTGCTGGAGAAGGAAATGGCAACCCACTCCAGTATCTTTGCCATGAAAACCTCATGGACAGTACAAAAAGGGAAAAAGATATGATGCCAGAAGATGAGCTCCTCAGGTCGGAAGGTGTTCAATATGCTACTGGGGAAGAGCAGAGGGCTAGTACTAGTAGCACCAGAAAGAATGAAGTGACTGGGCCACAGCCAAAAGGAAATTCAGCTGTGGATTATCTGGTGGTGAAAGGAAAGTCCAATGCTGTAAATATTTTTTCTCCATAGGAACCTGGAATGTAAGATCCATGAATCAAGGTAAGCTGGACATGGTCAAACAAGAGATGACAAGACTGAACATTGACATCTTAGGAATCAGCGAACTAAAATGGACAGGAATGGGTGAATCATCAAGTATACTACTGCGGGCAAGAATCCCTCAGAAGAAATGGAGTGGCCTTCTTAATCAAAAGAGTAGGAAAAGCAATACTGGGATACAATCCCCAAAATGACAGAATGATCTCAGTTTGAATCCAAGTCTATGCCCCAACCACTGGTGCTGAAGAAGATGAAATTGACTGGTTCTATGAAGCTGTACAGCACCTTATAGAATTAACACCAAAAAATGATGTCCTTATCATCATGGTGGATTGGAATGCTAAAGTAGGAAGCCAAAAGATAATCGGAATAACAGGCAAGTTTGGCCTTGGAGTACAAAATGAAGCAGGGCACAGGCTGATAGAATTCTGTCGAGATAATACAATGGTCATAGCAAACACTCTTTTCCAACAACCCAAGAGATGACTCTACACAAGGACATCACCAGACGGTCAACACAGAAATCAGACTGACTATGTGCTCTGCAGCCAAAGATGGAGAAGCTCTATACAGTCAATAAAAACAAGACCAGAGACTCCGGTGACTCCACCACATTGATGGCGGTCTTTTTTGACCGCTAGCTCTGTGATTGCATAGAGCCACTCAGACAGTGCAAATCAGCTGTCTGGCGGCTCGGAAACCTTTCCCTCTGGTAAAGAGGGAAAGGTGAGTATTTGGGCTGAAGTATAGCCCCCCGGAAAGCCCCAGGAAAGTTTCTAGAGGCTTGAGGGTGAGCACTCCTTCTTAAGTAGGAAAAGCTCCAGATCCGGAGTGCTCCTGCCTTAATGGCAGAACAAATGCTGCATCCACTTCTGCTATCGATATGGACTTGTGAATGGATTTTTAATGCAGACAGAGCAAAAACAGGAGTACTGGCAGTTATTTGTGAGGAAATTCTAACTCCCTAACCAGAGGATATTTTGTTGGAAAGATTGGAGACGAAGAAAGGAAATGGTGTCTTGTTCTTTGAAAGTGAAAGTTAAGGAAGTGCTTGTTAAAGCAGTTGATGTTGAAGCTACATGAAGTATATAAGAAGAGATTAAGTAAATGGAATGAACAAGAACTGATTTATTTTTTATTATAGTGTTCAAGAGGACAAGATTTACTGAATTTTTCCATTTTTTGTTTTATTTTTCTTTGCTATTTGGCATATTATAGCTTAACAGGAAATGGCTTTTAAGCAAACAAAGCCAAATGCTATCTAGTTTCTCTAGTTCAAATACAGAAGTTAAAAAAAATCTTAAGGAATACTTAAGGGCTTTTTTAAAGGAACTCTGGGAGGTTCAAATATTTGTAATAGATCAAAATTTAATGAAATGGAAAAAGAAATACTGGATTTTAAAGATATGGTGGAAATTCAGAATAAGGATTTGGAAAGTGTAATGGATGCATTTAAATACTTAGCAGATTATACTATTCAGATGAATGAAAGAATGGAAAAATGTAATCAAGTTAATTTGGATTTGGAAAGGAAAATAGAGGAGATTCAAATGAATCAAGTTAATTTGAATTTAGAAAACAAAATAGAGGGAATACAGGTTAAGGTGGATAGGACAGACGAAGAAATGGTTATATTACAATATAGGTTAATGGAGTATGCCATAAGGGTGAGAGGATTGAAGGAATGTAAGCAGGAGAATTTAAAAAAAAAATTTACACAGGCCTTTGCACAGATAACTGGAGAGAATCCAGAAGATTTTGAAGTTAATATTGAAAAAAATTATTGTGTTAACTCCTGGCTGGCTAGACAGAGGCAATTACCAAGAGATGTGGTGATTTATTTTACAACTAACAAGATTAGGTATGTAATCTTACAAGCATTTTATAAAAATAAATTTCAAATACTAGGACAAGCTATAATAATGATGAAGAAAATTCCTCCTAAAATGTTAAGAAAGAGAAAAGAATTTGCCTTTTTAGTGGATGAACTTAAGAAATATCAGATACAGTTTAGATGGGATGTTCCAGCTGGTTTAACAGTGAATTATAAAGGAAGAAAGTATTGTCTTAGTACAGTTCTTAAAGCAAGAGACTTTTATATTAATGTATTAAAGGCTGAAAATCCTTTGTTGCTAGAAGCTAAGTTGATTGGTGTCGAGATGGCCAAAAAATGGGATAAGGATGTAATACAAATAAAAAATAAGGGGAGGGGAGGAGAAATATTGGAGAAAACAGGGAAATTAAAAGAACAAGGAAAGACTCATGTAGGTTCTAAATTAAAGGGTGTTTCTGTCTATGGGAAAGGATTAAAAAAATTTTTTTTGAATATAATAAAAGAAGAAAGTTAAAATAATATTTTAAATTTTGGAGATGTGATTGTAATGATGTTATTTGTTTATATATGGTTTAATTGTTAATTGATTTATTTTGGATATAAGTTGGAGATGTAATTTTAATAATGTTATTTGATTAATTAAAAGTGAGAGATATAACTGAAATTTTATTGTTAAGAAAAGTAACTGGTTAAGGATTTAGAAAATGCTTATTAATTTAGATGCTGGAATTATATATGTCGAGATTGTTTAGAAAATGTTTAGAATACAATGTTGGGAATATGGGAATGAACTGGAGTCAAATGTTAGATTTAAACAAATTAAAAGGATGATGTTTATTTGATGGACATACAAATATGGACTATAAGATATATTTCCTAATTAACTTTTGATCACCAAATACATTTTAAAAAGCAAACATGTATTATAGTGAGGAATAACTCTTGATGGTGTAATATCGGAAGCTGGAATACTGCTTATTGTTGAAGAATGGACAGTAAAATTTATGAACTTAGATGGCAACGTGGAAACATCATATTTGAAGGACTGCTTATGCAAGATATATACAGGAATGGAAAAGATAGACTGATATTTAAAAATTGGACTGAAAGGCTAAAAAGTTAAATAGTTTATGAATGGAAAGACTGTAAATATTGCTACAATCCTTTCTTTGTTTTTATGGTTATGCTTAAAATCTACAAGCTAGGCTCCAGCAGTATGTGGATTGAGAACTACCAGAAGTACAGGCAGGATTTTGAAGAGGCAGAGAATAGCAACAGAATACTGTCAGGCTGCAAAAATCAAGAAAGACACATTGTGATTCTTCCAAACAGATTTTTTTATTCTTCCTCACCTATAGACATAATCTTGCCAAATAAAAGCAAACTACCACCTAGATGAAGCTTATACTCTTGAGAACCATTAGGGAGAAGCTGCATTTACCCTCTTTCTCTCACACAAACAATCTGAACTGAGTTGTCTTTTGTTTCTTGAGCCATGGTAGTGCAGTGTTTAGAATGCAGTATTACATGCTAACTTTACTCACTGCTCGGAGTTTCATCCTGACTGGCTTAAGGTTGACCAAGCATTCCATCCCTCTGAGGTCAGTAAAAGGAGGACCCAGATTGTTGGGGGCAATATGCTGACTCTGCAAATCATTTAGAGTGCTATAACACAATATGAAGCAATATACAAGTCTAAGTGCTACTGCTACTGGTATTCTCCAGAATGCACTCCATCCTTTATGGGAATCTGGATTGATGATGATGATGTTCATCCATCATGTTCGAAGAGGACCTTGATATCTAATGGGTTGTGGCTTGCCCACAGTGTGTCCACAGGTAACTGGTAAGGCCTATATGGGCATGGAATGTTCTGCCACATGTTGGGCAGACATGTGTGGGCACCATTGTTGCAGCATTTGCAGCTCTGGCTTTGCAGAGTGCTCCCTTCTCTCATGCTATGGTTGTTCTTCTGTCTTCAAATATCTGGCAGCCAGGATTTCCCAGGAGGTGGTATCAATATCCAGGGAATCTGGATTATATTCCATCACAAACACAGAAGTGAACTAATCAGCATCTGCTCTGACCAGGCTGCTAGAGGAAGAATTCCTCCCCTTTGCAATGACACAAGTATAAGCAAAACCTTTGAAGCTGGTTTGTTTACTTGTTCAAGTACTGTATTATTCATGCTTATAACCAGGGGTGGAATTCAACCAGTTCAGACCAGTTTGGCAAACCAGTAGGGACGATTTTAATCAGTTCACCAAACTGGTAAAAATCACCCCTGGTTGGCCCCGCCCATGCCTGCCTGCTCACCTGCTCATTTCTTCCGGCCACTCGCCCCACTCATCCACTACTACCCTATATATGTTCTCTTCAGCATGCGGCCCAACTAATCATCTCACCAATGCCTTCTCAGCTCAACGCCTCGCTCAGTCACCTCGCTGTCACCTGCTCAGCTCAGTGCCTCACACAGTCATCTCGCCGACGCTTGCTGAAAGGTAAACAGTGCTGGTTGCAGACTAGTGTGTTGCCCCCCCCCCATCCCCAGCCTCGCGTAGTTTGCAAAGCCTCTGGGGACTGATTGTGGGTGGCCTAGTATGCCATGGCTGCCTGCCAGCCTCGTATAGTTCACGAAGCTGCTGGGGATCAGTTGTGGTCTAGCATGCCACTGCCACCTGTCCCCGGCCTCATGTAGTTCATGATGCTGGTGGAGATTGGTGCGGGCAGCCTAGTGTGCTGCCCACCGCATCCCCAGGCTCACCTGGATGGCCTCAGCTCCATCCCAAGTGGGCCTAGCTAAACTATAACCCACCTTCCCACCTGCCTCCAACTTGCTTATCTTCTCTTTGGTTCACTCCTGAACCAAATCCCAAGCCACTGGTCACAGACTCGCCTGCCTTACCTTGCCTGCAATCCAATGGATGCATCCTGCATCCATCTCATTGGTGAGCAACTGAATCTGCCTGCATGCCTTGTGCCTTCAATTGGGTAAGTAAGTGGCCTTTTTTTGTTGCTTTAAAAAAATAGTTAATTGGTTTTTTTAGGAAATTTTATTGATTTTTTAGGAAATAGCCATATAAAATTTAGGAAATTTTAGCTGCTTTTATATTTTTAGATTTGTGCAGCTTTGTGAGATTTTATGTATTTCTGTAGTGTTTCACACTCATTACAGAAACACAAAATCTCACAAAGCAGCACAAATCTGAAAATATAGCTTTTATAGGGAAAATCTGTTTTTATTCTTCTGGTGTTTTAATCATGTTTTTTTTATTCTTTTGATGATTTTATCACTGTGTGATGATTGTTTTTTAAGTTGTGCGATTTTGTGAGGTTGCTGCAAAACAAAATATTTCTGGTTTTAAATCTATATGTTGCTTTTCCATTGTTTTTAACCATGACTCCACGAACTCTTGAATTGAGGAATAAATTTCAGGAAAAGAATTCAGTATTACTCTGTGACTGTACCTACGAAATTCATTATTCTTGATCTAACTTTTTAGATGAAAAACTATATTTTTCTTGTATGTTGGACCCCAGTCACATTCTGAAGACTGCACATTATTGGATGAAAACAGAGCTCCCTTCCATTAACACTAGTCCTCAGATTAAAAAGCACAATTTCTTTCTTTTTCAGTAGTAGCCTTTAACAGGAAGGATGAAAAGGCAACAGAGTTTGGCCAGTTTCTTCACCAAGAAACCAAAATTGGATCAACAACAACCATCAGAATTGACCTTGGATGATCCCAAAAAACCACCACAAGCACCACCAATTCCACCACTTGAACTTGGAGAAAGCAACAAGTCAAGTATTGAGTCATCCGAATCCAAAATTGAAATTAAATTTACTGACTGCTGAAATGTGCAACAGTTGAGAAACTTTCAAGAGAAGTATGAGGGACTGGAAGTTTCAGACAGAACTTAAATTGCAAGTACTGTGCAAAACATGACTGCAATAGGCCAAAGGATGGAAGCATTTCAAAATTGAGGCATCTGGGAAAAGTACAGCAAGTGTCTCTAAGGAAGAAAATGAAAGAACATTTTACATCAAAAGCTCACACCATTTGCAAAGGGAATGTAAAATAAGGGGAGCTGGATGCTATAATAAAATCATGGAGGCTGAAGCCAAACACCCTGATTCACTGGCCATTGTTTTGGGAGATCTAAACAAGGCAAACTTAAGGAAAGAACTACCAAAATACTTTCAGCATGTCAATTGTCCCACCAGAGGCAAGAATACTCTAGACCACTGCTACACAACACTAAAAGATGCCTATCGGTCTTTACCACGTGCAGCTGTAGGACACTCTGATCATTGCATGATTCACCTTGTACCTGCTTACAGGCAAAGACTTAAAGCCATAAAACCAATAATTAAATCAGTGAAAACCTGGACGGAGGAATCAGAATTAAAGCTACAGGCATGTTTTGACTGCACTGATTGGAATATTTTTAAAGATACCTCTGCAGACCTGGATGAACTCACAGATACTGTAACATCATATGTCAGCTTCTGTGAAGACCTATGTGTACCTACAAGGAACTTGCGAATACACAGTAATAACAAACCTTGGTTTACACCTAAACTTAAGCAGCTACGACATTCCAAAGAGGAAGCCTACAGAAAAGGTGATAAAATGCTGTACAATCAGGCCAGAAATGCACTAACAAGGGAGATAAGAGCAGCAAAAGAAGCTACTCTGAAAAGCTAAAGAATCAATTTTCAGCAAATGAACCAGCAAACATGTGGAAAACTCTTAAAAATATCACCGGCTATGGCAAACCTCCTTCCCAGGCTGAAGGTAATCAACAACTGGCAGATGACCTGAATGAGTTTTACTGCAGGTTTGAAAGGAAACTACAGCCACCTATCTCCACAACCCCATCTCAGACACACCAACAACAGCCAAGCCTCCTACAACTGACCCCATTTCATTGGGTTCACAACCCCTAGTGATCACAGAAAAGGAAGTGCAGGACCTATTTCACAGACAAAAGCCAGGAAAAGCTCCAGGCCCAGACAAGATAACTCCTTCTTGCTTAAAAGTCTGTGCTGACCAATTGGCCCCATCTTCACCCATATTTTCAATAAATCACTAGAGATGTGCTATGTTCCTTCTTGCTTCAAACGCTCTACCATCATCCCAGTGCCGAAGAAGCCCACCATCAAGGAACTGAATGACTACAGACCAGTTGCTCTAACATCTGTAGTCATGAAAACCTTTGAAAGGCTAGTGCTTTCCTACCTGAAAACCATCACGAATCCGCTCTTAGACCCCTTGCAATTTGCATACCGAGCAAATAGATCAACAGATGATGCTGTTAATATGGCTCTGCACTACATCCTACAACATCTTGAGTCTCCAAAGACCTATGCAAGGGTCCTTTTTGTAGACTTTAGTTCAGCATTCAATACCATCATTCCAGACATTCTCCTAACTAAGCTAAACCAGCTACAGGTACCGGAACAGACTTGTAAGTGGATCACAAGCTTCCTAACAAACAGGAAGCAGCAGGTGAAGCTAAGCAAGATCACATCAAATACCTGTACAATTAGCACAGGGGCCCCCCAAGGCTGTGTGCTCTCCCCAGTTCTCTTCTCTCTGTATACCAATGACTGCATCTCCAATGATCCATTTGTTAAGCTACTGAAGTTCGCAGATGACACAACAGTGATTGGTCTCATTCGAGACGATGACGAATCCGCATATAGACGAGAGGTCGAACGACTAGCCTTGTGGTGCAACCAAAACAATCTGGAACTGAACACACTCAAAACCGTAGAAATGGTGGTAGACTTTAGGAAAAACCCCTCCATACTTCCACCTCTCACAATACTTGACAACACAGTATCAACAGTAGAAACCTTCAAATTTCTGGGTTCTATCATATCGCAAGATCTCAAATGGACAGCTAACATCAAAAACATCATTAAAAAGGACAACAAAGAATGTTCTTTCTGCGCCAACTCAGTAAGCTCAAACTGCCCAAGGAGCTGCTGATCCAATTCTACAGAGGAATTATTGAGTCTGTCATTTGCACCTCTATAACTGTCTGGTTCGGTTCTGCAACCCAACAAGAAAAACACAGACTTCAGAGGATAATTAGAACTGCAGAAAAAATAATTGCTACCAACTTGCCTTCCATTGAGGACCTGTATACTGCACGAATCAAGAAGAGGGCCGTGAAAATATTTGCAGATCCCTTGCATCCTGGACATAAACTGTTTCAACTCCTACCCTCAAAACGACGCTATAGAGCACTGCACACCAGAACAACTAGACACAAGAACAGTTTTTTCCCAAAGGCCATCACTCTGCTAAACAAATAATTCCCTCAACACTGTCAGACTATTTACTGAATCTGCACTACTATTAATCGTTTCATAGTTCCCATCACCAATCTCTTTCCACTTATGACTGTATGACTATAACTTGTTGCTGGCAATCCTTATGATTTATATTGATATATTGATCATCAATTGTGCTGTAAATGTTGTACCTTGATGAACATATCTTTTCTTTTATGTACACTGAGAGCATATGCACCAAGACAAATTCCTTGTGTGTCCAATCACACTTGGCCAATAAAATTCTATTCTATTCAAATGGAATTGACAAGATGTCTGAAAAACATTTAGGCACCACTTGTAACATATTCAAAACTGTTTACAGACTGGCAAAAGGATGTAGACCATTTTCAGGCATAGAAGAAGTGACAGAATTGCAAAGTGAAAATGGAGTAGATTTGGGAATAGGGTTGCATTCAAGGCCAACTGCAGTGAAACTTCAGCTTCAATCGCAACAATACACAAGCATACAATAGATTTAAGCTTAATGTTAACCGCTCCAATCTTGATTGCAGAAAATATGACTTCAATAATAGAGTTGTTAATACTTGGAATACACTACCTGACTCTGTGGTCTCTTCCCAAAATCCCCAAAGCTTCAACCAAAAACTGTCTACTATTGACCTCACCCCATTTCTAAGAGGTCTGTAAGGGGCGTGCATAAGAGCACAAGCATGCCTACCATTCCTGTCCTATTGTTTCCTTCCGTTATATCCAATTAATATAGTTATTGCATACTTATGCTTATATATATGCTTATATATTATATAGTTATTTCATGCTTATGCTTATATAGACTGTGTGACAAAATAAATAAATAAATAAAAAGAAAAAAAGAAAATAGTTGAATGCATTACAAACGAAATTAAAACTGAAATGTTTACTAGCCTGATTGAACAGAATCTGAAAATATGTTTGATCATTGATGAAGCCTCAACGGTATCCTGCAAACCAGTTGTGATAGTTTTTGTAAAAGTTGAAGATTCAATTTTTGTCAAGCTTGTTGAATTGAAGAAACAAGATGTAGAGACAATATGTTCTTCAGTTCTGGAACATTTACATAAGGTTGCGTTTAACCAGAACTACCTACAAAAAAAATTAAAAGCATTTTGTTCTAATAGTGCAGTATTATGCTCGGGAGAAAATCTGGAGTGAGAACTGGAATGGCAAAAGAGTTTCCAAACATCATAATATGGCACTGCTTAAGCCATCGCCTCCAACTTGTTTTAGATGACTCCATAAAGGAAATAAAGCAAGTAAATCATTTTAAAATATTTATTGATAAGATATATGCTATTTTTCATCAATCCAATAAGAACCTAATTGAACTTAACAACATTTCCGAAGAACTTGAAATTCACATCATAAAGATTGGTAGAGTTTTCGGACCAAGATGGGCTGCCTGTACTTTAAGGTTAACCCTAGCTGTGTGGCATGCTTATCCAGTGCTACATCAGTATTTTCATGCAAATGAAAAATACTCAGGTATGGCTGCCCATCTGGAAAATATGTATTTTTAAAATGATTTGGCAATGATAATCAATATTCTGGAAGAAATTACAAGTCTTTCAAATGCACTGCAAGCAAGTAATATGGACATCATAAAGGCTGAAAAACTGGTGACAAGATCAATGAAAGCATTTGAACTGCTTAGAAAGGGAAAGGGTCGATATGAAAGAAAAGTTGATGGACTAATTACTTCAGAAACCTTCAAAAATATAAAATTTGTACAAAATCAGTGAGAAAGACTTTTAGAAAGCATCATAACAAATTTGAAGAAAAAGCTAATGGATTGTGAACATTTAAAAACAGGTAGCCAATTGCAAGACACTAAGTAAATTATAATTTCTAAATTTTTTGGAGCCAGAGTACTGGAATATTGCAGAAGTAGTAGGTTCATGGACAGCAGCTGAAGAACAATTGCGCACATTTGGTGACTTTTTTAATTACAACATTAACATCAACGACTATAGAGATTTTGTGGACAATGTTTTAAAAGATTCCAAGAACTATGCTATTCCTGACAGTATTAAAAAGCTAAAGATATTGTCAGAACAATTGCTGTAAATTCTGCAGAAGCAAAAAGTTTTTTTTCAAAAATGAACCTCATATCTTCAGAGAGCAGAAGTCACCTAACTCTTTCTAATTTAACCAGCCTCATGACTATCAGTTTTACTGGCCTACCTCTTACAAAATGGGACCCTATTCCTGCAGTGAAAAAAATGGTTAAAAGCGCACCATCACACAGCCGATGTTTCAAGAGTCAAGATCAAGAAAAGTGGAAGTGAGGAGAGCGCCAATAAAAAAACGATGTGGAAACATCTTAAAGTTAAAGACTACTAACACTTTTATGTAAGTATTTGTGTACCTCTTTTATTGTTTTGTGTACTTCTTTTATTCTTATTTAAGTATTAAATGCTTAAATTGGTATATCTTAGTATATCTCCTTTTTGTAGGTTATTATCATGGTGCAAAGAAGTGATATCGAAGGCAAATAACACTTATTGCTCTTATATATTTGTGTACTCTTATTGTTTTGTGTACTTTGTTTATTCTTATTTAAGTATTAAATGCATGAAATAATTGGCATATCTTCTTTTTGTAGGTCATTAGGGCAAAGAAGTGACATTGACTTGGCCACGCCCACCCGCCCAGTCACATGACCACCAAGCCACGCCCATCCAGTCACATGACCACCAAGCCAAACCCACCCAGTCACATGACCACCAAGCCACGCTCACCAAGCAACGCGCACAGAACCAGTAGGGAAAAATTTTGAATTTCACTCCTGCAAATGACCTGCCTCAATCCTGAAGGGTACAAATTCAATACTGGATAGATTACAAAATCAATATTACCCTAAGCCATATTGGGATCGGCTTGGTTGGGAGTTGGCTCATTGTAGAAGTAGGCAATTTTATTTGCCAGACTAGAAAGCATGGTTTACATTTTGTGTAAACTCAAGCATTGTTAATGTATTCAGGAAACCGAGCCAATTGTAATTTATTCAACAATCTATGGTGGAAAGAAGCCATGGCTGAATGAAGTGCTGCCTGTAACAAAAGCTGCTAACATGTATCTATGTGCCCTTTCCCCTTCTTCATCTCATATCACTGATTTACTAGCTGATGCCAAATTGAGAGACCTCTTCTTAAGAACTTTGTCATCCTCAATAGTAATAGTAGAATTGCATTGTTAGAAGCCCTGGGGGGGATACAAAAAACTTGGCATTGATTTAGCTGGGCATTTTAGGTGTATGATTTCAGAAATTGTCTTGGCAACTGACAAGCTTGACAGAAGCTGCCAAATTGGCTGGCTACTGGTATTCTCACTCTTTATTTCAAACTGACTGAACTGGGTACAAACTTTAATCTGCAAGAAGGAAAAAAAGGTTTTTTTCATACCAGCTCAATTGTCTATCAGAATCATTGTCAGTTCAAGGTGGGGAAGATGGCAAGATTTTTTTTTCTGCTCAGGAGAAACAGATAACAATAAAACACAGAGATACCTAGAAAATAGTTGCACAATTTAGGAGTGGAATTTTTTTTTTAGCTAAAACTCTTATTTTTTTAATTTGTTGTCATTGTTTTGCTGTTAGGAAGAAGGGGTAAAGGATCATGACAATGATGAGGATGTTGTTAGCCTTTTATTTGTGGTCCTTAAAAGGATTTGGAGAGCAAGTGACACACACATACTATGACACCTTCATGTTAATAGTTCATTGTTCATGTTCCTGTGAATAGCTCATGTTCATTGACCTTCCTAGATAAGAATTGCTACAGTGCAACTTGGAAGGTGTTAAGATCCACAAAAATGAGCAGCAGGTTTCCCCTATCTATACATTAGACTTTATTTCTGTAATCACAGTCCTCAGTAGCAAAACTAGGGTAGTTGGGAAGCTCAGCACAAGCAAGAATTAGCGTATTTCAGATGGTAGAATTAGGTGGAAATGTGACTTGAGAGCAAGATATCTTAAATGCCAGTTTTCCACAAAAACATGAATTGTGGTCATGTAAATATGGGATGCTGTCAAAAGCTGTAAATGGAGGCTGGTTGTTGAGCTCACAAAATGTGGTCATGTGAATATGATGGCTGGCCATCAGACTC